>NW_012138302.1:18702785-18740383 GCF_000956105.1 Propithecus coquereli
ACGAAACACTAAAAAAAGAAATTGTAGAAGATGTAAACAGATGGAAAAACCTACCTTGCTCATGGATTGGTAGAATCAATATCGTTAAAATATCCTAGTATTTCTGATATAAATAAATGGTTTTGATCCCAGAATTGGACTTGGGAAAGACATGCAAGTTTTGAGGGCAATAATATTATTCTGGGTACTCACTACTTGACCAAATGTGGGTCCACATAAATAGTTGCATAAATAAAGTGTTTTTATTTCCTATACCCCTGATAATTTTAAATGAGGGCAATACCTCCAAACAACATAACTTGTATTTGGATATGTATGTATTAACATTAATATATAAGGTCATAGAAAAAACTTATGATACAATATAATGTTATAACAGATACGTATAGAAAGTGCTATAAGCATGGTACAAGGAGGAAGTAGTTCTGCCTTGGAACATCCAGGAAGTTTTCAAAGAGGAAGCAACATTAGAACTAAGCTTTGAAGAATGAGTAGGAGTTTTACAGATAGTAAAAGAAGGAAATATCATTTAGGAAGTAGGAATGGCATAGGCAAAGGCATGGAGACGTGAAAGTACATGGTATGTTCCGGGAACTGTGAGTTAATGCATGTTGTGGCTGGAATACAGGTGGGGAAGAGGCAAAAAATGATAGTGGAGAGGTGAGTTAGGATCAAGACTGAAGGGTCTTGAAGGACATGCCCATACATTTAGACTTTACCCTGTATACATAATTGAAATCCAAAAGGTTTATACAATCTCTTATGATAGACAGTAGGGAATAGCCAGAAGGCCAGGGCTGGCAGAGCCTCTGCCTCTGAGTTGCTGCTCTCTGGGCCTTTACCTTTTTATCCATCAAAGAGAGGGTTGGATCAGATGATCTCTAAAAGGTTCCTGTCACAGCTGTGAAATTTCTTAGGCTAAATACATAGCCTTATCTTTTTTGTCAAGGGAGTAAATGAAGTTAGTTCATCAACACAACGAAAGGCAGGATCCCTGCTCTCAAGTTAAATTTCCCCTGGGACACTCATTTCTGTGCTGACCTTTCAGGCCAGAGGAGCCAGAAGTAATGAGATGTCGACACTGGCAGGCCACCTCTCCTACACCTGCCCTGTCCTGTGCCTGAGAGTGCCTCCATAAAGAATTATGAAGGTCTTCTAAATTGAATTCCTCTGTCCATTATCACACACTTTATTGAGATGCTGGAGATTTCTTAACTTGCCAGGAAAAGACAGTGCAGCATCATTTGTACAAACACAAGCTCTCAGTATTGACCAACAGGTGTGTAACAAAGGTGGGATGTTTGCCTCTGAAAAGCAATTGCTCAAGGCAATCTGCTTGCTATTGTAGGAGAGAGTTGTTTTGTTTCTCATGCTTTCATTTATTGACCTTATCCTGTGGTCTTTGAAATATTCTCTTCCAGAATTGGGGAAACTCACACACTCCCCACACTCTTTATTCAGGTGTACAGTTCATACATGTGCATTAAGGGTCTTCCATGCTTCCAAGGAGCATAAAAGAAAAGTTAGACACAATCTCCATGTGTAAGGAACCTCCTATTTGCTGAAGAAGACAGAACATATGTAGGTAGTTACGCATCAGTTTGTTATACTACAGTGGAGAAAGTATTCATTTATCCACTAAAGTTTAGGGACTGAATTAAAAAAAAAAAATTCCTGTCCTCAGGTAGCTCATAGACTAGTTTTTTAGAATGATAGAGGTAGGTTCCATTTTAGGTGTATGTATATAGCTAGCATTCAGAAGATGTGTAAATTTATCTCCTGGGACAGGGGATTGGGGAGGTGGGTCAGGAAAGGCTTTATAGAGAAAGTGATATTTTAGTTGAATCTTTAAAAATAAGCAGTCTTTTTTATAAAGCTGTCTTGTGGGCATGGTGGGAAAGGGGAAGCATGAGGAGAAGGAAAGTGAAAGCATTCTAGGTGGAGTACCCGGCATGAGAAAAACCCAGACATATGAAATAGGCTGTTGTGTTTACAGAACCACATTAGAATGCCTGAGGATGGATGCAGTTTTATCTTGTATCCTGTAACCTTGGTAAATTCACTTATTAGTTCTTGTAGGATTTTGGTAGATTCCTTCAGGTTTTTCACATACATGAGACTTGTTTTGTGGCCAAAAATATGTTCTATCTTAATAAATGTTATGCATGCACTTGAGAAAAATATATATTCTGCTGTCGTTGAGTAGAACGTTCTATAAATGTCAATTAGGTCAAATTGGTTGACAGTGTTATTTAAACATCTATATCCTTTCTGATTTTCTATCTATGTAGTCTATCAATTATTGAGAGAGGCGTATTGAAATTTCTGACTATAATTGTGGATTTGTTCAACTCTATCAGTTTTTGCTTCATGCATCTTCAAGCCCTGGTATTATAAGATGCATAAACATTTAGGATTGTTATATTTTCTTAATGAATTAACTCCTTTGTCATTATGAAATTACTATCTTTATCCCTGGTAATATTCTTTGCCCTAAAGTCTTTCAGTTGCAAAGTCTTTGCACTGCAGCTTTCATCTTTTTATTAGTGCTAATATGTTATATCTATTCCATCCTTTTACTTTTAATTTATTTGTATCTTTATGTTTAAGGACATTTCTTATAGGTAGCATATAGTTTGACCATGCTTTGTTATCCAGCCAGGCAATCTCTTCAATTACAATCTCTACAATTAGAATGCTTACATTTAACACAATTGATATGGTTAAGTTTAAATCTAAATCTGTCGTTTTGCTATTGGTTTTCTATTTGTCTCATCTGTTCTTTGTTTCTTTTTTCTCTTTTTCTTCCCTCCTTTGGGGTATTTTGGAATATTCTTTTGAGTACTTTTTGTGTTTTCATTTATCTCCTTTGTTTGGTTTATTAGTTATAGCTCTTTGTTGTATTATTTTTGTAGCTTATTTAGGGTTTGGAGTATACATCTTTAACTATCACAGTTTACCTTTGAATGACATTATACTACTTGATGTGTAGAACAAGAACCTTACAAGAGTATATTTCTGTTTTCCCCTTCTAGCCTTTGTGCTATTGACGTATAATTTAAATTTAAATTTAAAAAAAGGAAAAAAATTTAAATTGGCATACAATTTACTTTCCCATCTCTCATAGGACTGTCATTACATTGTTATTATTTTGTTTGCATAGCAAATTTTCATTTAAAGTAATTTAAGTAAGAAGACATGTTCTTATATATTTTTCCACATGATTGAGTGATACTCATAATTTCTTTATGGTAGATCCATATTTCCATCTGGTATCATTTTCCTTCTACTTGAAGAACTTCCTTTCATGTTTTATAGAGTGTAGATCTACTAGTAATGAATTCTTTAGCTTTTTATATCTGAACAACCCTGATTTTGCCTTCATTTTGAGAGTTTTGCTAGGTATATAATTCTAGCTTGAAAGTTTTTTCTTTCAGTGCTTCAAAGATACTGCTCTGCATCTTTGCACTTGCATTGTTTCCAAGGAGAAATCTGTTTTCATCTTTATCTTTGTTTTTCTATACATAACTTTGTTTTTCTTTCCCCTTTGACTGCATTCAAGTTTCCTTTTTATTACTTGTTTTGAACAATTTGATTATGATGTGCCTTGGTATAGTTTTCTTCATGTCTTTTGTGCTTGGGTTCATTGAATTTCTTGAATTAACCAGTTTCAGTTTTCATCAAATTTGGAAATTTTTCACCTATTGTTTCTACAGATATTTTTTCTGCCCACTACCAACCCCACTTTCAGGGATTCCAATTCCATGTATATTAGGATGGTTGAAGTTGTCCTACAGCTCATTGATGCTTTGGTAATTGTGAAGGAAGGGTCTTTTTTCCTTCTGTTTTTCTTTTTGAATAGTTTCTATTGATATGTTGCTATGTCATCAAATTTACTACAATTTTCATCTGCAATGTTTAATTTGTCATCATTCCCATCCAGTGTAAATTTTAATCTCAGATATTGTATATAGAAGCCCAATATGGGTCTTTTTATATTTTTCATATCTCTTCTTAATTTTTGGAATGTATGGAATACAGTTATATTCATAATAACTGTCAATGTCTTTTTCTGCTAATGCTAACATCTGTATCAATTCTGGGTTCATTTTGATATGACTTTTCTCCTCATAATGGAATATATATTTCTGATTCTTTGCATGCCTGGTTTATCTTTTATTATTATATGGCAGTCATTTATTGTATGGCTGAATTTTACCCTATTGGGTGAAGGACATTTCTGTATTTCTATAAATGTTCTTAAACTTTGTCCTGGGATGTAGTTATGTTACTTGAAAACAGTTTAGTCCTTTCAGGTCTTGCTTTTAAATTCATTAGGTGGGACCAGAGTGTTTTTTCAGACTAATTATTCTCCACTATTGAAGTAAGTCCCTTCTTAGTGCTCTGCCCAGTGACTACTCCAGTTTAGCAGTAGGAATAGGCACTGTGCTTAGCCCTGTGTATCAGGCTATCAGACACTGTTCTCTCTAACCCATTCAGGTGGTTCTTTTCCTGGGCCTCAGGCAGTTTTCTCACACACATGTGTTGATCAGTATTCTACTAAATACTCAAAAAAAAAAACACTTGGCAGATTTCTAGAGTTTTTTTTCTTTGGCTCTGTCCTTTCCCATTCTCCGAACTGCAAATTCTGGCTAAGGGTCTCTCTAAAGTCTCATATTTGTCCCTCAACTCAAGCAATGCATAAGCCTCTTCTTGGGTTTCCCTCCCTGTGTCCCAGCCTGTAAACCCTCTTAAAGCATAAGCTGGGGAAATCCTAGGGCTCAACACACTAGTTTCCCATCTCACAGCAATCACTGAACTTCATCGCCTTATGTCCAATGTTATGCAAATCATTTTTTATATATTTCTTCTGGTTTTTTGTTTTGTTTTGTTTTTTCAGGTAGAAGAGTAAGTCCAATCTCTGCTATTTTATCTCAGCCCAAAGTGAAAGTCCTCTTAAAGTCTTTAACATGGCATTACAAGTCCCTCCTGATAGAAACTCTAGTTACCTCTTTATCCTCATCTCTCTCTACTACCTTGTGCTCACTTTCCATTGCGGAATATTGCATGTATGACCTTGTGGCAGATTTTAGGTTCCCTTGGCTCATTAGATCTTCCTTATTTACTGTTTCCTTCTTTTGACGAACTCCTATTCTTTGTTCCAGACACAGTTCAACCATTAGATCTTCCTATTTGTTCCAACTTTCACCCCAGGTCAGGTTATAAGTCTTGAGTCTCTCTATCACAATTGTTTCTGCGTGTCTCAAATAGTGTTTCACAAGAGCTTAGATAGGCATCATGAGAAAGTAGGGATCTGTTTGGAAAATGTTAGGTTAAATAGTGTTAAACAGGTTTTTTACTTCAACTTTTTCTAGAACCTAATGTACACTATGAGTCTCCAAGAAGGGATATGATAGGCAGATGACAAAGCTGAGTCTCAGACATATTTTTTTTAAAGTAAGATTAAAATGAATATGCTAGCTTAGGTCTATTGTGTAGTGTATAGACAGGAATGTGCCAGAGAGCTTCCCTGTTCAAGTCTCTGTGGGGGTATAGAACCCAATGTAGCAGAAAGAGGGCTGTATTCCAACCTAAGGCCTACCCCTAATTCATTGCATGACCTTGGGTAAGGTACTTTACCACTCTAAACCTTAGTTTCTACATCTTAAAAGTGATGGTAGACATTAGACTTGATGATATTAGACTTGATCCTCAACCTCCTAATTCTCTTCTGCCTACCATGTTTACACTAACCTTCCCTGAGCTCTTTGGTGAGTCGCCAATATCATGTTATTGTATATCCTCTACTAAATGACCCAGGGATAAGAGTCTTGCTTCCACTATGAGAGTATCTACTTCTCTTTTGGCATACCTTACCCAAAACAGAGTCCTAATAAACGCTTCTTTAGTCCTTCCTAGCTATGTTCCCTGGTTTTATACCTGGCCCTAGGTCAGAGCCCTGGAGGCCTTTCTATACTCCTCCCTCTCCCTCATTCCCCATTTATATGGTTAACAAGTTTGATTCTTGTTGCTTCTACCCACCTTGATATCTCTTCAATCTACCCCCTTATACTCTACCCCTATAGATAGCTATAAAAATATAGATATTATTATTATTATTGCTCCTCTTATTATAGTGGAGGAAACTGGGGTACTGAGATTAATTAATATGCCCAGGGATTTACAACTAGTAAATGGCTGAACCATGACCAGAACCTAGGTTCTAATATACTTGCTTCCTCAATTAACATTTGCTTGTTGATAGAATGAATAAATGAGTGGATGAATACATTTTGAAATTAACTTGAAGTTCCTACATTTCCACTACTTCTTTGCTTGACAGAAGCTGAGGATGTGTTTTCTCCCCCCACAATTTTGCTTTGTTGCACTGCACAATAATCTTGTTTAACTCTGAAAAATGAGCAAGGTCCAGATGTCCCCTGTGGGATGTCTAGCTGTCAGTGAGCTCTTACCAATATCTCCATACATGCTGAATGGCTCCCCTAGAACCTCCTTGTCTTTGTTTCCCTTTGAGTGTCTATAAACCTGGAAGCAGCTGCCAAGTCAAAAGTCTAACAGAACAGACCGTTCTCAAGCTCTTATCCTCAGCCCTCCAGAAGGTTGCTGTTTGCACCATGTTTTACCCATAATTGGGACAATTTATCTACATGACAACATAAGTGGAATTGTAGTTTTTAAAAAAGTATTAGAATGTGGCTTTCATATGAATATGAAGGAAAAAAGAGTTTAAATTCATTATTATATTTAAAGCAATTTTAGTCTCAGGAATGTCATTTTTGAAGAGTAACTGGGTTCCAAAATAATATTTATACAACTGATCATGTTTATATTTAAAAATTTAAAAAAAAACATAGTTAAGAAAATTCATTTGTTCTTTTTTATCCTGTCACTCTCTTGTAAAGCTCTGTTCTAATTTCTTAGTGGGTACCACAGCCCTATCATCTGGCTCCTGCCCATCTCTCAAGTCTTACCCCCTACTCCTTGTCCCCTTGTACTTTACCCTCAAGTCCTAGTGAGCTGCTTTTCAGGCCCATACCTCTCTACCTTCTCAACATGCCACCTCTTCTACCTGGAAGATCCTTCACCATTTATCCACCCAGTGTATTTTTTGTCATTCTTCAAAACCTTGATCATGTGTCAATTCTTCTCCAGAGTTCTCCTTGGCTCCAACCTTCACCCCAAGATAGAATTACCATTCCTCCCCAATCTTATTATTGCATCTATCTTACCGTTTTATACTTGTTTGACTTCATTTTTGTCTCCTTGTGTATTTCCTATAACTAAGCTCAGTGCTTGACACATGTTTGTACTTAAGGAAATCTTTATAGATAAACTGTGATCCAAATAAGTATTGGTAGAGCTCTGTACATTTCAGGGATAGAAGGGGACTTGGAAGACATTTAAAGGAGTTGCATTATTTACTGCTGATGAAAGTAATACCCATAAAAGGTAGTAATTTGCCCAAGATCACATTGTATGTTTGATAGCATTAGTCCACTGTTGGGTAAATCCTTATCTTTGCCAAATTTGGGGATTCAACATTCCCTTTAACAAGAATTTGTAATGCTTTTGATATTCTATTCTAACAAAAAGGTTAGGACCATGAACTCTGGAGCCAAATGTCTTGTGTTTGAATTATAGCTACAGTACTCACTATTGAGAAACTTGTACATGGTATTTACTTTTTCTGTTTCTCAGTTTTTTCCTCTAGACAATAAGGATAAATGGAAGAGAATAAAGATAATTACAAATCTATCCCATAGGGTTACTATAAGGAATAAATAATCCACACCCATAAACTCCTTAAAACACTTATAAAGTACATAGCATGCACTTGTACAGAAATAAGGAATCAGGGTTAACTCAAATGTCTAATATATAAAATTGATTAGGAATCTTCAGAATAAAACTATGACTCAGGCTTCATAACATATTACACAAATGTCCTTGATGGTATTCTAGTGTTGCTATGTGCATAACTGAAGAAAATCAAACCAATGCAAAAGAGCTTGAGTGAGCTTATCTATTTTTTCTCTCCTTAAACATTCACTCATAGCATTGGTAATAGATGTAGGACCAGGGTGTAGGCATTGCCAGGGGTCAGATATAATTTCAGCCTTGAGATAATCTTTCTAATATTCCAAAGTGCCTAAACATGAAATAGGCTGCCTACAGAGGCAATGAGCTCTCATCACCCTATGCATTCAAATAGAATACTTAGCAGCCACTTGGGGGCTCAGATATTATAGCAGATTCAAACATAGAGTAGATAGTTGAAGTAGATAGACTTCAAAATTACTTTCAACTTTCTCTATATTTTTTTCTTTGTTTTTTTAAACACTAATGCCAATCACCACATTTTCTTCCTTCCTTCCTTTCTTCCTTGCTTCCTTCCTTTCTTTCTTTCTTTCTTTCTTCCTTCCTTCCTTCCTTCCTTCCTTCCTTCCTTCCTTCCTTCCTTCCTTTCTTTCTTTCTTTCTTTCTTTCTTCCTTTCTTTCTTTCTTTCTTTTTTTTTTAAGAGACAGAGTTTTACTATGTTGCCCAGGCTGGCCTCGAACTCCAAGGCTCAAACAATCCTCCCACCTCAGCCCCTGGAGCAGCTGGGACTACAGGTGCACCATCTTGTCCAGCTCAACTGTCTCTATATTTTTTTAAATGTGTGTTTTATTTTACGGTTATAAAGTTCCAAGTTTCTGTGGTTCCTTAAATCTACGACTCTATGATGCTATGATTCCATTAGATTAACTGTCAGTCCCATGGATTTTGTTTGGCAGCAATCTGCCTATCCATTTTATGACAACAGCTTTGGAAACTGTTGGGAATTTTTCCATATTGAGCATCAAGCCAATTTTAAAAAGTGATTTCTGAGGGAGGCATCCATTCAGGACCTTTACTAAATGCTCTCATGGCTCCTCTTCAAGCTATATTTTTAGCCCCTATAGCCATTTAAGTTGAACATAATTAGAGGAAAACAATAGCTAAAGCAAAAAAGCACCATCTCAGCATTTTGCAATGAATGGATGGGGCTGGGGAGAAGCAGCTTCCCACTGCTACGCTTATATTTAGAATCTACCTGGGGACAGTCTGACAGAGCTAAGTTCAGCTTAGTTGAAGGGATGGAAAAAATAACAGATATAATATTTTTACTACCTTTATAGCTAATCATCTATAATATTACATTTATGATATATATTTCAAAGATAAATCTATTATACACAAAATTGATTGAGAAGGACTCTATTGTATACAAATTTGGGAAGTACCATAATCAACCTTTGTAATTTTCATTCAAATCTTTATAACTAATTAAATAATAATAATTTGCTTAATCCAGGTCATTCATCTTACAATCCAGTGTCTTTCCTTACATTATGTATCCCTGCCCATACTAATTTTATAGAACTTATACTCTTCAGTAAATCAAATGCACATATGATTACCTAAGATCCCCTCAAATTAAAAACACTTCAATAGCTTCCCATTCTTCTTAGGTTAAAGATCTTGGTTTATTTTCCTGCTTCCCTTTCCCCCTCCCTATCTAAATATCTGTTATAGGTTCTCATATATTGTACACCTTATCACTTATCACAGTACACTTTAGCCCTTATCGCTATTGAATT
Source organism: Propithecus coquereli (assembly GCF_000956105.1). Lineage (NCBI taxonomy): Eukaryota > Metazoa > Chordata > Mammalia > Primates > Indriidae > Propithecus > Propithecus coquereli. Next base: position 18,712,428 of record NW_012138302.1, read on the forward strand.
TTTCAATAACGTGTGATTTTTTCATTAATGTCTATCTCCTCAATAGACTGTAAGCTTTTCAGGGTAGGGAACATGCCTGTTTTTGCTCCTTCTATATTGCCATTCCTTAGCACAGTCCTCTAAACATAGTAGGCACACAATCCACATTTGCTGAAGTTGTGAATAAAATGAATTAATGAAATATCTTTTCGGATATTCTGTGCCACAAGATTTAAAGATCACAGTTTTAGGATACAGGTCAGTGATTTGAAGAAAGCAGAGGTACTAATTTAAAGTTAAGTATGTATTTATACCCATACATAGCAAAAGTATGCACTACAGGTCCAATCGGAATGTAGCATTTGAGTTTGGAAGTACTCAGGACATAGATAACAGGAGAAAGGAGGAGTCATTGTGTTTTCTAGCTTTTCCCAAGCAGAATTAAATCACTTTGATGTGGTTCTAAATAAACCTTATACAAAGATCTCCATTTGTAAAGGGCACAGATTTGTTGTCAACTATCTTTGACTGCCAGATATTTAATTATTTATCTTTATCTTGAGTGCACAGGTATCTTTGGTTAGGTTTCAGACTAGTCCTTCTTGATCCCATTGTATCACAGCAACCCAAATCTCCCTTAATAATTGGAATCAGTCGCCCCAACCAATATGCGACATGATTCTTTGCCCGTTGGCTTAGTAGCATGAAAAACTCTAAATGACCAGTAGTAGCTTTAGATTCCACTTCAGTGGGATCACTATTGTGTTCCTTAGGAAGGAAGACTTCCTAATTCAGAAGAGCCCAAGACATCTGCATCCAAATGTTTATGGCAGCACAATTCACTATTGCAAAGGATGTGGAAACAACCCAAGTGCCCATCAATCCATGAGTGAATTATTAAAATTTGGTATATGTTTACAATGGAATATTACTCAATCATAAGAAACGACAGTGATCTAGAACCTCTTATACTTTCCTAGATTAAACTTAAGCCCATTATCCAAAGTGAGGCACCACAAGAGCGGAAGAATGGGCTCCACTTGTATTCGCCATCAAATTGGTACTAACTGATCAACACTAGGGTGATCACATGGCAGAAATACTCTCCAGGGATTAAGGGGGATGGGGGAGTAGTAAATCCGCAACTAAAGGACACAGGGAGCACTGTAGTGGGGAAGGGCATGGCTTTAACCTGCACTTGGGTGAGGCAAAGACATAAAGTGTAACCATAATGTTTGTACCCTCACAATACCCTGAAATAAAAAAAAAAAAAAGAAAAAAAAAGGAAGAGCCCAAGGTTGTGCTTTTTTCAAATAGGTTATTAGGTGTAGTATGAGAGAAGCCAATCCCATTTCCACCTAGATTCTCAGATTCCTTTATTCTTGTTGTGTGAGAAACAGCATCATATGTTAGTCACTGTTATAAAGCACGTATGATATCTTAAGAGAAAACTTCAAACTTTCAATTTCCCAACTGGAACTGAAACAAGCCTTTATTAAAACATTCCACAAATCTATCAGGCCAACTGCTTCTTGGAAATGAGGCATATATTAAGACCAATAAATATTATATGCATGAGCCTGTCACTGCTGTATCTTTGCAGCAAAATGACTTTCTTTGTCAGAATTAGCTGTGTGGGATACCATAGCTGAATAAGGTCATCTGTAAATCCGTGGATGATGGTGCTGGAAGAAGCATAGAAAAGGCAAATTCAAACCCGTGATAAATGTGCATGCCAGTGAGGACAAATCACTGCCCCTTCATCATGGAAGGGGTCTACTGTAATCAACATGCCACTGGGTGACTGGCTGGGGAATGGTACCATATCAGAGAATCAGTATTTGTCTCTACTACTGGTATATTAGATACTCTGGAAAATTCCATGTTATAGAACCCTTGTATAGCCTCCATCCCTGCTGCCATGGCCTCTTTATATATTGACCCATCAAAATGAACTGAGAAGGCTGGATAAGTAGACTAACATCCAAGGAATATATTCATACTACCTTATCAATCTGAGCATTGGGAACCTCCCCTACAGTGAATGCTCCTTTAGTAAGCATTTACATAGAATATAAAATGTTCATACTCTTCCCATCTCAATAATTCCATTCTCATACCTATTGCCCATATCTCCTTGATAAGAATCTTCCAATCCTGTTCATTCCAAGTTTCTGATCATCTAGCCAGACCATTAGGCTATATCAGTGAAGACATGTACTTCTGGACATCACTCTGTTCAAACAAAGTAGACAACCAAATATACTACTTGAAGTTCCGACCACTGGAAGGATTCCCTTTACTATTGTCTTTCAGGGATACTCCTGATTTGGGGACTCTAAAACTGTACCAATTCACTTTTGATTCATACCAGCATACCATGAGTATTTTTCATTCTTCAATCAGTTTCACATAATTTCGTATGAGTCCATAGTGTGAACTGAAGGAGAGGAATTAGTGCTGCAGGAAGAGATGCTCTAGGAATCAAAACCATCTGTTCATGCAACTTACTTATGCTTCAAAATCTACTAGAAATTTATATGCCATTATACCACTTATACTATTTTCACTTGTTGGTGGATAGTTGACTCAAGATTATGACTTGGTGGGTCAGATTATACCCAGTTCCTGGTGGACAATTCAGGCCACGTGATCACTTGATGTCCCAGAGTCAGGTGTTCAGTCTATTGGGGTTTACCATACAACCCGGAGCTGTTTCTCACAAGAAGAACATTAACATGGTTTTCTCTTAACTCTAGGGATCTTCTCTGTGGTTTTCCTACTGGAACTTTCCATAGGTTTCATAGGCATCCCTATTTACCACAGTAATTTGATATTTCTTAGATCATAACGTCCAAATGCCAGAGCAACTTTCACTGAAGTCCAGACCTATTGTAGAGCCTTGTCTTGCTGTTGGCTTCACCCCAAACAGGCAGAATTACATATTACTCAGTAAATGGACAAGAACAACACAAATATGGTATATGTTGCCTCCAAAATCCAGAGAGGTCCACCTATCATTGTGCTTCTTTTTTATAGTACAAAGTATAGCAACTTATCTTTCACTTTGGAGAAAATATTCCAACATGCTCTAGATTCCTAGGCATTTTGAAATTTCACTGAAATGGTAGGCTCCTGGATCTTTATGAGGTTCATGACTCACTTTCTGTCAACTTCTGTGTCACCTTCTGTGTTTTCTAAAGCATCTATAGGACTTGCAACTTCTTCTTTATAATTACATAGTTATCAATATAGTATGCTATTGGGATGATCTATGGGATGTCAGGATGATCAAGAACTTAGTAGACTAGATTATGATAAAAGCAAGAAGGTTGAAGTAGCCCTGCAAAAAGATAGCAGAGGTATGCTATTGTCTTTGTCAGGTAAAATCTAACTTCTTTTTTTGAAAAACTGTTAAAGAGAAAAGTGTTTGCCAGATCAATATCCTATACAAGGTACCAGGAATTGGAATTGCATTGATATTAGCCAGTAAATATGTCACATCTGGAATAACAACTGCAATTATAGTCATCACCTATTTAAATTTCTAATGTTTCATTTATCCAGAATTTATTCACTTACTCCACTGGCTAAATAGGAGAGTTAAATGGAGAAGTGATAAGAATGTGTATAGACTCAATTTGGCTTTGGTTCATAAATTTTTCCTCTACCTAACTTTTTTTTTTTTTTTTTTTTGAGACAGAGTCTCACTCTGTCACCTCTAGAGTGAGTGCCGTGGCATTAGCCTAGCTCACAGCAACCTCAAACTCCTGGGCTCAAGTGATCCTACTGCCTCAGCCTCCCGAGTAGCTGGGATTACAGGCATGCACCACCATGCCCAGCTAATTTTTTCCATATATTTTTAGTTGTTCGATTAATTTCTTTCTATTTTTAGTAGAGATGGGGTCTTGCTCTTGCTCAGGCTGGTCTCGAACTCCTGAGCTCAAACAATCCGCCCGCCTCGGCCTCCCAGAGTGCTAGGATTACAGGCGTGAGCCACCGCGCCCGGCCTCTACCTAACTTTTAAAAAAAAAAAAATTTATAGGTAATCTACTCATACTGTATGGATGAATACAGGATATGGCATTTCCCATCACTGTGTTCATATCTCCTCCTCAGGTCTATAACAGGAGGCTATGTTGTACACTCCTGTCAGACCCATTCCCACCAGTGTGGCAGCCATCAGAGTGCTCCTCATGTGAGATTTGTACTTGACTAAGGATCCCAGCTGCTGTGCTATAATCCATTGCTGTGTTTACACTGAGGTCACACTTTCCATGAGCTGCTCCCAGAAAAGACTGAGCACAGCTGGAATATTAAGGCTGTCCTGTTCTTGGTTCTCCTCTGATAGCCAAATTTGGCTTACAGAATCTCTGTCTCCTTATCAATCTTTCCTTGGAACTGCACTGCAGTCTAAAACCCTTCTACCTAAGCCTCCTTCCTTCTTTCCCTGATCCTTCACTCAAGGTCACACCTTGAGTACCTACATCACATACAACAGCAATCCCAACCTCCTACACATCTCTCACCATTTTCTCTCAAAGATATTTCCCTAAGTAAGTTTATTACACATATATACTGTTTTGATATCAGATTCTCAGAGCACCTGGACTAACACATCCCATCTCTGATACACTGAGACTGGATCTTCTCCAACCTACACTACTTTATTCTCTGGAGCACATTAAATAAACAAGCAAGCACACAAGAACCCAAAGCTACTATCTCTAATAGACACTCCTACCAGGTTTCTTGTTTTTCATGCTTGACTACATTATTTTACAACGTGAAGATGACAGTTCCTAGGATGAAATATGTCACTACTGGTGCCCTTGATTTCTTGCCTTGGTGTTTTCTAGGAGTTGAAGTCATTGAATAGGTGTAATACATTGTGTTTGAGGGGAGAAAGTGTTGGACAGAGGTTGAGGGAAGAAGTACTCTGGCTGCCTCAAATAGCAATGTTCATGAAGCAGAGAACTGGCTGCCAGTTTGCTGGCTGTTACAACCCCTAAGTCCCATAGATAGTTGTCTAGGGATGAAGTAGATTTTTCCCTACCTTCTTTTGGTGGAAGGGCCTGTTCTATTTCTTGAGGCAAAGCATAAGTAGGCCGGCTGTTTTCTTTAACCCAGCTCTGGCAGTATTAGAGTTTGTAGAAGTAACTCTCACTTTCTGGCAATAGATTGTCATTCTAATTGAGGATATTGTAAGTTATTGTTATTTCTTTGTCTTTCCTATATGTTTTACTGGGAAGTTAGAAAAGGCTACAATAGGGCAATTTACTCCAAAATCTGATATTTCTACAGTTAATTGGCCAGGAACTAGATACTGTAACTTTTATTCACTTGTATGTGTTTGCCAACACATACACACACACACACACACACACACACACACACACACACACATCTACACACACACACACATGGACTAGAGATAGAATTAGGTGCTCAAGAAAATGTTTTAAATTGGGTAACTTTCAGCTAGTTGCTTGATCTATGTGATCTTGGTAATACCTTCATCAAATGGTGTATTTTAGGATTGCATGAAATAAGAATCTTCTAACTATTCCTGTTGCAGCCTTTTACTGCATAACAAAAGGAGCAAAATTAGTTCTCTTTTCCTTCCAATCTAGAATTTATTTTTCTTTTGATCCATGATGCTTTGGTTTCAAAAGTAATGTCTGCCAAAAAATGAACAAGTCTCTCTAACCCCTGTCTTCTGCTAATCACTGATCTTGATCATAAACTAAGCCTCTTAAACTTCACTTCAGGCTATACCTTGACCCACAGGCTAACTTCAGGCTAATATTGCTGTTCAAATAGAGGTTCAAAGTAGAGATTTATGAATCATATTCTAACTATGCTGTAGGAAAGTCATGTAACCTCAGGCAAATCATTTAACCTTTCTTCATCTATAAAATGGGATAATGATGCCTACCTCACAGGATTCTTGTGAGAATGAGATGAGGGGCCCATCTATGAAGGGTACTATTCAGTGTCTAGAACAGAGCAGGCATACAAAAATAAGCTAAAATTAAGACATAGCCGAGCCCTGATCCTGGCCATGGACTGAGACTTTATCTGAATCCTTATCCTCCTATTTCATACTTTATACTATTTCACTATTTTACTTATAGTGGCCATATGAGAAGATGTGAATGGAATAAATCTATATCCCCCATATGGACCATCTATCTCTCTTTAGCTTCCCTGCCTCTCCTGCTCTCAGTTCAGTTTTCCATAATGAAAGCAACTTGGCATGGCTACATGTCATGGAAAAAAATAACCTTAGTACAAAATGAGAGGTTAGAGCTAGAAAGGAGCTTAGAGACTACCAGATCCAAATGTTTTTTTTTGTTTGTTTGTTTGTTTGGTTTTTTTTTTTTAATGAGGAAGGTCATGCAGGAAGACAGCATAAACACAAGCCTTGATCATTCTCTCAGTGTAGAGTTCTTCCCCAGCATCAGAGGTCTGCATAGGTGGAGAAACACCAGGCAGAGAGGAGTGCTACCACTACCCCTACGTTTTTAGGGTATGGGCACACTGCCACAGCATTACCCATATTAGGAGGAGCAGAATCTCTGCATATAGGTGTCTATTCATGGGGTTCAGAAGCCAAACAAACTGCCCACTAGCCATATAAACTTTTTTTGTTGAGGCTTATGTACAGTGAAATGCACTGAACTTAAACATTTGATTCGATGGGTTTTGATAATGTATACACCTGTGTAACCATCCTAATCAAGACTTAGAATATTTTTAACACCTCAGAAAGTTCCCTTGTAGCTCCTTCTATTCACTCTCTACCCCTCCATAGGCAACCACTCTTGATTATATTACTATAGATTAGTTTTGTCTTTTCTTGAACTTTATGTAAATACTTCACATAAATGGAATCATAGTACATGAACTCTTTTGCATCTGACTTCTTTTAATCAACCCTCCATATTGTTAAATGCATTCACAGTATTTTCTGGTATTTTTTTTCTCAATAGTATTCCATTATGTGTACATACCATAGACTACACACTAGGGGTCACATCTCAAATATAGCTTCTGCTTACCTTGGGTAAGTCATGCAACCTTTTTAAGCCTCATTTTCCTCATTCATAAAATGAGAATAATGCATTCTACCTCTCAGAATTTGATGTACACCTATCAGCGCCACTCCTAAAACATAGTAAGTGTTCAGTACAGACAGCTATAATCACAGAATCTCTGTATACTTATTACTCTAGGGATTACTGTGTCCAACTCCTTAATTTTCAGATAAGGACAGAGAGGCCCAAGGCCTTTCTGCTGGAAGTAGCACTCAAGGCCTCTTGATGCCCTGCACTGTGCTTGTTCCACTGCTCCACATGTATTTTGCGGAAAGGCCTTGTTAGGTTACTCCAAATCGTACGCAACTGAAAAGTGCTTTCTTTCTGAGGACTGTCAAAATACTCTCCTGATGAGAACCTAAATAAATAGTTTTCTGAAACCTTTCAGATTTTTTAATAAGTCAAAATACACTTTTCTGACAGCATAATTGCTTTTCATAGTGGGGCCTTAGATCTGCACTATAAAAGAATAATGCAACAGTAGATCATTTGTGAAAACTTAATGAAAACGGAGTTAGGGAACCTCGGAGTCACTAGACCTTGAAATTCACTTTCAGAAACTAATTTGCAGTAAATGCATGAGAAACATATTTAGACATGATAAACTTCCAGGCCTGTGCCGGGCAGGTGTGGAAGTTTATCTTGATTAACTCCTTTGTTTTAATTAATGCCAAAGAGCAAAATGTGGGGATCTGGCATTCTGTCAGCGGGAGCCACTTTGAAAGGAACCACCAGGCATTTCTGTGTTCTGAATCAAGTTGGCAGGACTGCCGTGCTGGGGAGGATTTGTGAAGCTTTCCAAGGCACCACATTTGTATCTCTCCTCTCTGGTGATGACCTCATTAATGGCAACAATTAAGTCTACTCTTATTTAGAGACACTTCACCATGATGGTTAAATATACTGGACATGGACTCAGACTACCTGGCTCAAATCCCATCTCTATCACTTTCAATCTGTATGATCTTAGGCAACTAATTTAACCTTTCTGTGCTTTAGTTTCCCTAGGTGTAAAACAGGATAATAATAGTCCTCAAAGAGTTATCTTGAAGATTAAATGAATTAATACAAGTAATATTATTAGAATCTGCCTAGCACATTCGGTGTTACCTGAGTTAGCTATTGTTATTTTGTCAATTAGCATGTGCCAGAAATGGGTCAAAGAACCTTACATGCATCTTTCTATTGAACCATCATGACAATTCTATGAGGTAGATATTACATTATCTCCATTTTAGAGATTAAGAAACTGAGACTCAGGGGGATAAGTTTTAATGGGTGGATTTAATAGAATAGAAGAAAACTTACTGTGATCTTGGTCTCATTTGAGAGCTGTCTAGTTAATTAATGTCTGCCTAGCCCACCCTGAGAAGGGCCTACAAGTTCCTGGAATTTTCATGTTCAGAGACTTAGCAGCTCTTTGTTCTTACAACAGTGAAATCGCCACTCTCCTAAACATCTGAAGTTTCCCAAGGTTATTTGCATTTTCTACTGTTCCTGTAAACCACCCACCCTTCAAAGCTCAGTGACAGCCACTGAGGAGGAGGAAGAAAGCTGCCATTTTCTGGCCTTGAAGCCCTAAGACCTGTTATTGAAATGAAGTTTTTTTCTTTTTTTTTTTCCTTTGAATTATGAGAAAATAAATTCTCTCAGCCATCAGAAATCCATGTACACTGACTAAAAACATATTTAAAGAATTGGTTGGAGCAAGGAATCTAAAGGTTCTTCTTCATGAAGCTGGCCATGGTGGCTCACATCTGTAATCCCAGCTACTCAGGAGACTGAGGTGGGAGGATTGCTTGAGGACAATAGTTTGAGGCCAGCAACATAATAAGACCCTCATCCCTTAAAAAAAATGAAAATGAAAAATAAAAAAAAAAGTGTTAGCCAGGCATGATGGTACATGCCTATAGCCCCAGCTACTTGGGAGGCTGAGGCAGGAGGATCACTTGAGCCCAGGAGTTTGAGGCTGCAGTGAGCTATGATTGTGCCACTGCACTCCAGCCTGGGTGACAGAGAAAGACCCAGTCTCTAAAAAAAGTTTCTTTCTCATAAGGCCTGCATTTATATCTTGGTTGCCAGGTTCTTGGCATGTGAGACTAGGAGAATGAGACTAGGAGGATGAGCCAAAATGAACATGATAATTGCCATCTTTTTCTGGAAAAGTAAGTTGTTTTCAGAGAGTCAGTCCATTAGCTCATTTGATGTCAAGAAAACCCCCGAGGAGGTAGAATAGGGTAGGGATAATATCTAGGAATTGGCTTATTATCTAGGATAATATCTAGAATGGCTTATTCTAGGTCTGGAAATTATTTCTCCTATCTTTGGAAGGCTGATCCACATAGTATGTTCTTGGGCTAGTCTCTTTCCTTCTCTGAGCTTTAGCTTCTACATTTCTAAAATGAGGGCTTTGGACCAGATCAGTTATTTTAAAGCTTTTTTTAAAGCAAAAGAACCTTTTTGCACACGAAATCTCATGTGAAATATGAAACTAATAGAAGAGCTATACAGGTTGAAGTGGGAGGTAGCAGACACAGACCCTTTTTGTAGAGTACCAGAGTTATTTTTAAGAGTTTGGTTATTTTAGTGGTGGTTGTTATTTGGTGGAGAGGAGAACTGAGCAAGACTTAGGCATGATATAAAGCTACCCAGACAGGAAACAGGCCCCAGACTGGCCCTAAACACTGAAGAGGGCTACTTGTCTAGTCATCATTCTTTAGGCATCAGAGAGCTGATAACAAATGTTTGTTACATTTATATGTTTGGGGCACCTCCATTCCCCAACAAAGGAGGAGTACTTTTACCTAAGAACATAAAAAAGAGAAAGAAAGAGAGAAAGAAAGAAAGAAAGAAAGAAAGAAAGAAAGAAAGAAAGAAAGAAAGAAAGAAAGAAAAAAGGTAAAATTCATGTTAATAATTGAGCACTATAGTCTTTTTAAAGCTATTTCATGGGTATTCATTCATTTAATCTTTACAACTCTCTGTAAGGCAAGTAGAAATATTTTTATTTCCACTGTGCATATGAAGAAATTGAGGATTTCATAGCTATCTTTGCAACAAGATGTAAGTGGAATAAAGAGGCCAATTAAATGACAGGAAGAATTGAGGAATAACCTTTGAAGAAAAAGACTGCAAAGAGTGCATTTAAGACAGTAGCCTGCATTGAGGAAGCAGAACAGGCAGAGAAATAGCAAGTTCAAAGGCCCAGGGAGCTGAACATATATAATGCAACTAGGAAATAAGGAGACTCCACTGTGTATTATGGCATTTGCCAGTGTGAACTAGTTGCCTCATATAGACTAAACATATGGAAAGTTCCTAATTTGGTGAAATAGGGAGTTTTAAAAGAATTAGAGAAAACTCTGGAGGAAGGGAGGGAGACAGGGAGGGAGAAAGAAAAAAGTTTGGGCTGGTGTTTATTTAATTTTATGCTTCAAGATTCTATATTTTCTGGAAAACCAACAAGACACATGTTTGAATTTAGCTTTTTAAATTGCAAAGTTAAGTACATGTTATTTTGGATTCTGAGTCCAAACATTTGCTTGGTATTTTCCACACATCTTCTCCGCTCCAATTGGAGCCCCTCAAAGTCCTGGTTTCACTTGATGCTGGGCAGGCTTTCTGTTGAATGCCGTCTGGGTTTTTTTTTAAATGCCACCAGGAAGATGATATTGCGGTCTTGTGAAAAACAGTGGAATTGACTTGGGCTAAGAGGAGGTGGTAGAAAATTTGGGAGGCTAAGGAAGAGGCAGCATACCTGGGTCCCACATCAATCCCCAATCATCTCCAGTCTATTAAGATACTCCTTTCCTAACCAATCCTACACTTACATCCCCACCTCGCAGTACATGCTCCACACAGCATTCAGATTGCTCCTTTTAAAATGAGAGATAATTTCATTTCCCTATTGTCAATCCTTCAGTGGCTTACCACTCACCCAAATAAAGTCCAAAGATTTTCCTACATTGCTCAAGAGGCCTCATGTGATCTGGCTCCTAAGTTGCTCTGTTTGTTTATTGTCTAACATTTTCTCCTCTCTCACTCTGCTCCAGCACCTTGGACTTTCTGCCATTCCTTTGATGCCTAGAAACATTTATTTCCTTAGGGTCTTTTCTGTTCTTTCTAACAAGATTTCTGATTCTAGATTTTCACGTGTGTTACTCTTTCTCTTCGTTTAGGTCTGTCAAAGAATAAAACAATGTTGATTCTACCGATCTGTGAGCATGATGTGTTTTTTCCATTTGTTTATGTCATCTGTGATTTCTTTCCTAGGTGTTTCATATTTCTCTTTGTAGAGATCTTTCACCTCCTTGGTTAAGTATATCCCTATGTATTTTATTTTCTTTGTAGCTATTGTGAATGCTATTGAGTCTTTGATTTGACTCTCAGCTTGACTGTTATTGGTGTATTGAAATGCTACTGATTTGTGTATGTCAATTTTGTAATGTGAAACTTTGCTGAATTAATTTATCAATTCCAGGAGATTTGGTGGAGTCTTTGGGGTTTTCTAGATATAAGATCGCATCATCAGTGAAAAGTGATAGTTTAACCTCTTCCGTCCTGATTTGGATACCCTTTATTTCTTTCTCTTGCCTGATTGCTCTGGCTAGGACTTCCAGCACTATATTGAATAGAAGTAGTGACAGGACCCCTTATCTTGTTCTAATTCTTAGGGGGAATGCTTTCACCTTTTCCTCATTTGGTATGATGTTGGATGTGGGTTTGTCTTATGTGGTTTTTAGAATTTTGAGATATATTCCTTGTATTCCTAGTTCATTGAGGTTTTTTATCATGAAAGAGTGCTGGATCTTATTGAATGCTTTGTCTGCATCTATTGAGATGATCATATAGTCTTTGTTTTTGCTTCTGTTATGTGGTGAATCACATGTATTGATTTATGTATGTTGAACCACCCTTTCATCCCTGGAATGAAGCCCACTTGGTCATGGTGGATTATTTTTTGATGTGCTGTTGAATTCCATTTCCTAGTATTTATTGAGGATTTTTTGCATTTATATTCATAAGGGATATTGGTCTGTAATGCTCTTTTTGTGTGTCCTTTCCTGGCTTTGATAGCAAGGTGATACTGTCTTGGTAGAATGAGTTGGGGAGAATTCCCTCCTTCTTGATATTATGGAATAATTTCTGCAATATGGATACCAGTTCTTTGTAGGTCTGATAATCCATCTGATCCAAGCTATTTTTTGTTGGAAGGTTTTTTCTTACTGCTTTGATTTTGCTGATTTACAGATAAAATGCAATCCTCATCAAAATACCAATGCCATATTTCACAGATCTAGAAAAAATAATTCTACACATCGGTTGGAACCAGAAAAGAGCCCAAATAGCCAAAGTAATCTTATGCAAGAAGAACAAACCTGCAGGCAGCACATTAGCAGACTTCAAACTATATTATAAGGCTATAGTATCCAAAACAGCATGGTATTGACACAAAAATAGAGCCATAGACCAGTGGAACAGAACAGAAAACCCAGATATAAAAAATACACATACAGTCAACTGATCTTTTACAAAGCAGACAACAATATACATTGGGGAAAAGAGGCCCTATTCAATAAATGGTGCTGGGAAAATTGGATAGCAACATGTAGAAGAATGAAACAGGATCCATCTCTCACCACTCACAAAAGTTACTTCAAGATGGATAAAAGACTTAAATGTAAGGCATGAAACCATAAGAATTATAGAAGAAAATGTAGGAAAAACTCTTCTAGATATCAGCCTAGGCAAAGAATTTATGACTAAGACTCCAATGACAATTACAGCAATAATAAATAAATAAATAAATGGGATTTGATTAAATTAAAAAGCTTCTGCACAGCTAAGGAAATAACCAACAGAGAAAATGGACAACCTACATAATGGGATAAAATATTTGCAAGCTCTACATCTAATAAAGGGCTAATAACCAGAATCTATGAAGAACTCAAGCAAATCAGCAAGAAAAAAAACAAACAACCCCTTTAAAAAGGGGGCAAAAGACATGCACAGAAGTTTTTCCAAAGAAGATAGACAAATGGCCAATAAACATATGAAAAAATGCTCCACATTACTAATCACCAGGGAAATGCAAATTAAAGCCACAATGAAATATCACCTTACCCCTGTTAGGATGGCTATTACTAAAAAGTCCAAAAACAATCGATGCTGGTATGGATGCAGAGAGAAAGGAACACTTATACACTCTTGGTGGGAGTGCAAATTAGTACAACCTGTATGGAAAACAGTATGGAGATTCCTCCAAGAACTAAAAGTCAACCTACCATTTGATCCAGGAATCCCACTACTGGGTACCTACCCAAAGGAAAAGAAGTCATTTTATCAAAAAGGCATTGGCACTCGAATGTTTATTGCAGCACAATTCACAACTGTAAAGATGTGGAATCAATTCAAGTGCCCATCAATTCATGAGTTGATTAACAAAATGTGGTATATGTATACTATGGAGTACTACTCAGCCATAAAAAGGATGAATTAATGCCTTTTGCAATAATTTGGATGGAACTGGAGACCATTATCCTTAGTGAAGTATCTAAAGAATGGGAAAACAAACACCATATGTACTCGCTATTAAATTGGCCCTAACCAATGTGCACAGAGAGTAGTAAAACTCGTGTGGAAATCAAACAGTGGGGAGGAGAAAGGGGGGTTGGTCCTAAACCTGCCTAACGGATACAGTGAACACCATTTGGGTGATGGGCACACCTATAACACTGACTCAAGCATTACAAAAGAGATCCATGTAACCAAAAACATTTGTACCCCCTCAATATTTTGAAACAAAAAAAAAAGAAAAAAAAATTATATAAAAAAGAATAAAACAAAGACTACTCAAAAAAACAAGCAAACAAAAAAAAAGAAACCCCCAAAACAAAAACAAATAACAAAAGAACAACAAAGCTGAGTCAATTTACTTGTCTGGCAAGGAATATTAAATACATGCCAAAAAAGAAAAAGGTTTTCTAATTGTAGATTAGTAGCTCTTTGAAATGAACAGCTGTGTTTTTTCCTATCTATGATCCCAGAACAACCCCTTACCTATAATAAGATAATAAGATAATCAAGGCCCTTAGGCCTTGTCCTTCAGCTAAACTCAACTACTTTCTGTTCTATGCCTATACCATAATGTTGATATATCACCATTGAACATCCTATTCCTTCTTCTGCCTGTCCTGTCTTTCTACCCATTTCCTACTGGAAAATGTGCACTCATCCATCACAACTCAACTTTAAAAAGGGCATCTCATCCAGGAAGCATTCTTTCAGCACCTCTTTACTACCTGTGTTATTCTCTTCTATTGCCTCTGAATCTCTGTACCTAGTATGCCCTCTAGCAGGGTGCCTATCACTTAATCAAGTAATGCAGTGATATAATTGCTCAGCTATCTACTCTACTAAATTAGGAGTTCCTTGTTTTGAAAATAGAGGATCATGAAATAATTTTATATTTTAATGCTTGACACATTGTCATGCGATAAATATTTGTTGATTTGTGTTTTTGAGTAAGAGTAAAGTGAATGAATAAATAAATAAGCAGATGATGAATGAAGGGTATGAGGACAGCAGAATTATGGCAATGGTGATAGTAAGTACTCACAGATCTTGGTGCCTTTCCATCTCCAGACTGGAGAGTGAAACAGGAGAATGGGGAAGAATACCTTGGCCATGTGAAATCAGTAAAGGAAATTAAGGACTATGAAATATAAGGAAACACAGTGTATTTTGGAAATAGTGCTCTGTGAGTTTTCTACCATTGCATTCCATTTATTAGAAAACTCTGTCACTTGGGTGAGACAAAGACATAAATTGTAACCATAATGTTTGTACCCTCACAATACCCTGAAATAAAAAAAAAAAAAAGAAACCCCTGTCAATGAATTTGTGGGGCGTGAGTGTGTGTTTTCTCCTCAGTGCTAGAGCCATGAAAAAAGAAAGCATTTTTTAAACCAAATACTACAACATGGCTCCCTTCTTAAGACTGACCCTTTTGTTGGACTTTTTTGGACTTTTGTTGGACTTTTCAAAGTCTAGGTTCTGAAAAGGAAAGGACCCACCCCTTTACCCACCATGTGGCCTTAATTGGACTCAGTTATTATAAACAGGCATGCAGATTATTATTTTGGTAAAATTTTTACACCTGGTGTATAGCAGGGTAATAAAATTCATACTATTGTGTAAGAAGCTTTAAATATTCAGCATCCAAGGATGAGTAATGATCATATCCCTCTTCTATTCCTAGCTGACTCCTGGTAGTAAAAAAAAAAAGTTTCTTGCAGCCTTTGCCCAATGTCACTTATTAGTGCCAGTATAAATTGAAGACATTTTTTCTGCCATAAAATTCCCTGTGATGAATTATACCACAGGCATTAGAGTTTTTTCATCATTTTCTTCTAGATGAGCTGGCAAAATAAAGAGAATAAAACCGGTATATTCTTTTCTTTTGGAGAAATCCAATCTCCTCAAATGACCCCCTTAAGACGCTCAATGACTGTTTATATGGATTCTGATCTTAAAAAATCACCCGACTAGGGGGCTTGGATATGTGTATTATCATGCAGTTAGTTTATTATTGAGCAATAGTCTGTCTGAAAGTGATTTTGAGGATGACTTCATTAGCAGAACTACAGAAAGCTCCCCTTAAGTGATCTGAACAAGGAAATTGAAAGAGAATTTAGGACTTTTATTTAAAACAATGCTATCTTGGGCTCCTTTTCCAATGCATCACGCCTCGTTACCTGAAGAAAGACATACACTTGGTTGCCCACATTCTGTCGTCTTTTTGAGCTAGTTCCACATTTGAAATAGAAGAAAGCATGGGTTGATGTCCATTCTAAATGCTAAGTACCAGGAACTGTATAAGGTGTGTTTCTTATATTAAACCTTATAACAATTCGGTAAGAAAAATATTATGCTCACTTTATAGATAAGGAAAATGAGGGTCAGAGCATTTGAGTAACTTTTCTGAGATAATGTAGCTGGTTAAAAGTGAAGCCAAAATTCTAACTCAAATCTTTTTTACCTTAAAAGCCGTGTTCTTTCTTCTTTAGTATGCTGCCTTCTAAATGAAATGAGGCAAGAGATCACAACTAACAAGACCATTTTAATATCATTAAGTGATTATTCTTCTGGATATTTAAGTCTGACATGACAAGTGAGGCATTTGTAGGCCCCCAAAATGGGTATAAGTAGACAGATGTAAGTTGTCTTTACCCCAAGGCCCACAATGAAAGAAGCAGAAGGCCCCTGCTACATACTTTCTTTGTTCACAGCCTGTATTACCTTCACCTAGAAGAGTGAAGACAAAACAATGCTTAAAGCTGGGTGAGATCCTTTACATGTGTGTGTTCCCATTAGACAATAAGCTCTTTGAGTGCAGGGATCTGGTCTGATGCATTTCTTTAGGTATATCCTGGATAGATGGATGGATGGGTAAAGGATGGAGAAATTTGAGGTTGAGACACTGCGACTTTGAGAATTTCAGAATTTAGGAATGGACAGATTAAGAAGAATAAATGAAGGTAATTGAGATAGAACTGTCAGAACAATTTTAGGGAGGTAGAAGGGGAAACAGTTTAGGAGTCCCACACAACTTTAACAGTTTAGGAAATAGTTAAAGAATTGGGGAAGTGGAGGCAGTAACTATAGACAGCTCTGTGGAACATGTATGTGAAGAGGAAAGATGTTCTATTCACTAGGGGAAAATGTTAAAGGGGAGGATTTTAAGGAGTTGTGAGACGAGGATACAACATTTGTATAGAAATTCTATTCTTCATAGAAAAACCAAAGGATAAAGGGAGAGGTAGAAAATATGAACTTTGACCCAGCTGTGAAGCTTCGCATTGGTACCTTGATATTCTGTACATTACAGACGTCAAGCTACTCATGATGAGAATCCTGCTCATTGCCCGTCTGAGTTGCGGTCTTAATAGTAAGCCATAGGCTTGTGTTTCTTATGGCCTGCAGAAGACACATAAGTCTTCTGGGCACTCCTAAGGAAATATAATTATGATATGTATCCCTGAACCACAGGAAAAAAAAGTATTCTCTTAATACCAATAAAATAAGAGCCAGTGCTCACTATTAATATATTATACTATACATACCTGTCTCTCTTACAATCAAAAGAAGAATTGACAAAATTATCTTCAGAAAGTGAATCCAATGTCTTACTTTTGAGCTGCTAACATAAAACAAAAGGCAAGTAAGGGTGTGTGTATGTGTGTTTATAAATTGTGTGGCTAACTGATTTAATTATTCGCTTTTCTAAAATCATTACTCCAGCTTAGCTATATAACCGCAAATTTTCAGGAACTATATGGCACCTCAATGAAGACCAGAAGCAAAGAGTTGCTACGTATGAGTAGATGGCCCAAGAAATCTGACTAAAACCACTGCTATCCTTGAGGTGAAATTTGTGATTATGACTTCTCTCCCCTTTATTCCTCTGTTCCTTCCTGGGATAAAACCACATCAGACAAATCACCATTCTTCAAACATACTTTATTTGCAGGCCTCTGAGTCCTTTTATGTGTTTTCCCTTTTCTTAAATTAGTAACCATCTTTAACATGTCAAACTCCTCTTCATCCCACTGGGTCTAGCTTAAATGCTGCTCCTTCATGAAGCCTTCTCTGATTCCCTATCCAAAGAATGGAGTTGCTCTAACTCCAACCCCATAAAATGCCTGACTTTTCCTAAACGTTATCTTTTCTTTACAGTCCTGTATCCCTGCTTTTCTCAGTATAGAATGCCTTTCTGTTTGCCTTTCATCTCCACCTGTTTATATCTTAGAACCTGAAAATATCAAATCTGAAAGAGCTCTTAGAGATTATAATTTTATAGATGGGAAAATTGAGTCCCAAAAAAGAAAGTAACAGGTAGCTAGTAGCAACACTACAGGTAGATTAAGGATCTTGGAAGGTAGTGTGATGTAGTGGAAAGACAACTTTTGAGTTAACAAACTGGCAAAAACCTAGGTTCAAATCCTGGTTTTACCATCAACAAGTTGTTGGACTTTTTTCATCCTCTTTGAGCATTAGTTGTCTTATCTGTTTAATTTCTTTGAAGAAAGATATCTCTTTAAAAAATAGATACCTTGCTTTGAGTTTCATATGAAACAAAATGCCTACTTTGGTGCAAGTTTCATATGAAACAAAATGCCTATTTTGGTGCCTGGCAAATGACAGATGCTCCATTTATAATTTTATGTATGTATTTTTTTTTCACTTTGGAGAGGCAGTGTGATATGTAGGAAAGAGATACGCAGCAATAATAAAAGGGGCTTTGCGGTAGACAAACTGCTGCTTTCTACTTATAAGACCTTGGATAAGTCACTGAACTTCTGTAAAATGGACTACTTCATATCCTGTCTATTTGTAGATAAAAATATGTGAATATGAGCAAAAATTTGCATAAAGCACTTGATGTCTGATACATATTAGGCACTCAATAAAGAACCCCTTTCTCATTGGTGTTATATCCATATCCATGATCTCATTGAATATTCACAGTAATTTTGTGGGATTCAAAGAGTAGAAAATATTATGCCTATTTGTCAAAAGGTATGACTAAGATGATGAGCTGGCAGCCACATTTTTGAACATTCTGAACCTTATAGGGGCAATCAGGCTACAGAACACAGATTTAGAAAAATCAAGAAGTGGACATTGCTCATAGATCAGGCACATGAGTGGGCCTCCATCATCTCAGAGAACCAGGTGGCAGGACTGACGCAGGTATGGCAGGAGGATCAGTTGGAACTTAAAAGTTGGCCCAAAGACAGATGTCCCAAGTATGAAGTCTTTCTTATCCAACTCCTCCCAGATAGAACTGTCACTTTCTGATTTGTACCCTGCCCTATACATACCCTGGTTGCATCACAGGACCTGTGCCTTGCCTATTCTTTCAAGTGATCTAACTCTTTCAAATTTGATATGAACTGATGGAGCCTTTTGTGATTCACATCTGAAGTCTTCTCTACTACTATATACTCAGCATTAAAATATTTTTGTTGACTGATTATTACCTTACACAGAGCCTGGCACATAGAAATACTTAGTGAGTGATCAGTGAATGAATGAATGAATGAATTCAACTAAATGATATATGGGAAAGGACTTTGTAAACTGTCAAATGGTATTTGTAATAGTGTGGCTATCAATAGTGATCACTGTAAGTCAGCCAGTTAGCTCCTTTGGACCTTAACCTGTTGTTCAGGCCTCAATAGTTAGGCATTCAGGGCACAAAATGGCCACATGTTAAACCACAGAGGCACAGGTTGAGTCAGAAGGGATGCTATGAGGTTCTTTATTTCCTCTTCTCTGAAAAGCTTTGGTAAAGATCCCATCTTTCATGCCTCCTGAAACCCCTGTGGGAGTTCCCCAGAAAGATCATACAGAATACTGGGCCTGCCTGGGAACCATTATCCTGTGTGAGATGACAGGTCTGAAAAAAAATGACATGATTTGTACACATTCTTAGCTGTCATCGAAGCTGCTGCCTTAATGGATTCATTAGCTCTGTGTTTTGGTGTTTGTATTGGTGGCTGGGCTGCTCAGCTGATGGTAGGCTTTCATCAGCATTTAAAGAGTACTATGGTTTGAATGTCCCCTCCAAAACTTGTGTTGAAATTTAATTTCCATTGTGATGGTGTTAAGAGATGGGACCTTTAAGAGGTGACTAGGTTATGAGGGCAGAGCCCTCATGAATGAATTAGTGCCATTATCCTGAAAGTATAAGTTGTTGTGGGAGTTTGGCTCCCTTTTTCTTTCTGTCTTGCTCTGCCTTCCACCATAGGATGCCCCTCACCAGATGCCAGTACCCTACTCTTGGACTTCCCAGCCTCCAGAACTGTGGACCAAAAATACATTTCTGTTCTTTATAAATTACTCAGTCTGTAGTATTGTTACAGCATCAGGACTAAGACAAAGAGGTAGATGGTAAGGATAATAATAATAAAAATAATAATAACAGGTAATACTAATTGATAGCCTAATACATGCCAGATAGTGTTTTAAGCACCTCACGTGGATTATTTTATCCTCACCACAGCCTCATAAGGTGTGTACTATTATTATCTCCACATTACAAGAGGAAACAGTGACAAGAATCAAACCCAGGATGCTTAACTCCAGAGTCTGTGAACTGAATCAATAATCATATCCTCAATATAGAAGTGAATAAATGGAGATCCAGATGTTAAATGGTTTTCTCATAAGTTACCGAACCAGCTTAAATGTAAGTCTGTGCCACTCCAGTCTGTGCCCCTTCATCCCTTCCAAATGCAAGGCCTATACACAGAGTTAAGCGTGTCTGTGCATAGGTCCATAGCAGGGCCTGAGAAATCTAGATTTATACAACTTCTGGGAGCAAGAAAGGACTCCAGGTCCGAAAGAATTGGGTGCTGGGTGAGGCCTTAGCCATGATAACAAAGCATGGCTCTAGTTATATGAACAGAAACACAATGACTAGCAATAGGCTTACTTGGTCTTATTGATTCCCCTGAGTCCCTGTGAGTCACTGAAATAGTACTCACTTTAAATTCTGCTTCTTCTCCCTATCCCCAGCCCTTCCCCTTTCCAATTCATTAAGAAAAAGGATAGAGAAATATGCAATTATTGAGTGCTTATTATTTGAAAGCATTTATAGCATATAATTTCTTGTAATCTTCTAAACAACCCTGAGAAATAGGTAGTATTATAACTCTCATTTTAAAGAAATTTAAGTTAAGAGATGTAATGTGCCCAAAATCACACAGCTGGTTAGTATCTGGATTGTGATTTCAGTCCAAGTCTGTAGTACTTAGTAATACTCAATTAATACTTGTTGAATTAGTGAATGAATGAATGAGATAACAATGTCAGGGATCTTTCAAGGGCACCATGTTGCTTTTCAGGGTGGTCTAAAGCAGTGGTTCTTGACACTGCTGCACACTGGAATACTTACAGAGTCTCTAAAAAATATCAGTTGCCTCCTTTCTCCTCCATCAAATCAGAATCTATGCCAAGGCATTTGCATTTGTAGCCAGGGTTGAGGATCACTGGTCTTAGAAGGACTGGAATTTCCCCCAGTAGACCAGAGTGTGCAGAGCTTGTAAGTGGCTGTCAAGTGGCTCCTGATCTTAGGTGAGTTGGGCTATGGGGCAGGGACCTAGGCATTCTTAGCCTCTGAATAAGGTTTGTACTGTTCTGGACTGCTCTAGCTTTGGCCTCTCTTGTCAGCCTCGTGGAATTGTAGCTTGATTGCTTGCCTTGGCCTCTGACTCTTGCTGGCTGCCTTGTCCTGGACTTCCCAGTGTGAATTCCTTTCCTCTTGCTAATGGCAGCACCATGCAGTGATTCCAGGAGCCTACTAGGATAGCTGCTTTAATTTCTCTTTCCTCAATTCTCCCACCTCCTAGAATGCCTAGCCCTGAGCTTGCTGTCACCCTGTAGTCCACTTCTGCCAACAAACAGCTTTCTCTGGTTCTCCTTTGCTTCCTCTCAGAGAGTGTAACAGTCTTTCTGCATTTCTGCTTCTTGGCCTTCTGTCTGTGACAAAGAAGGATATTGTGAAAATCAATTGCTTTGGTCAAGGAGAAAGTATTGATTCAGCTAAAAGTGCTGATGCTCCAAGTGAGTCAGAAGGTGAAAGAGATAAAAATGACTGGCATTTCAGGGGCCATCTGCCACTTCCATGATTTATGCTCAAGAAATGAGCTCCCAAGAATCTTCTCTCTTGTCCAATTTTCGTGGCCTCTTGGGACTGCTATTTTACTACCAATTCCTCTTTCCATGCCCCTCCTCTGTGCCACTGCAGTGCTCTAGGAATTCCTCCAGATCTGCACATGCTATACTATTGGCACAACATATGCATGCTTATGGCCATGTGTGAGCACACATATATGCACACACACACCCCAAACTGGAATGTGCCCAAGGGCAGAGAATAGTAGTATGTTGTTCAGCCTCTGTCCCCATTTCCCAGATTAGGTCCTGGCATAGAGCTAATATCAGTGAGTAGAGATTATATATAGTTGAACAGTAAAGCATTTCACCAAATGTTTTCGCAGCTATTATTTTATATACGACGCATGACAACTTGATAAGAGTGTTCAGGAATTCATATTTACATTTGACAGAGGAAGCAGCTGATGGGTCTGAGCCCACAGCTACTGATTGTAGAGCAGAATATATTTGGTGACAATAATGTTCTATGTCAATGCTCTCCATTAACGAAGTAATAAAACCAGCAGCTTTTAAGGCAATTGACCATTCGCGCCTTCTCAAATTGCATTCTTCCTTTGGCTTTAGGAAACTATTTTCTTTTAGTTCTCTTTCCCCATGTCTCCTTTTGCTGGTTCCCTTTTATTTCCTTGATCTCCAAACATTGAAGTGCCCCAGAGCTTGTTCTTTGGTCTCTTCTTTTCTCAGTCAGTATTACATTCTTGATGATTTCATCTACTCTCATGGCTTAAAATATTAATACCATATATCAGCTGATGACTCCTAAATTTATTGTCTCTACTTAGATCTCTTTCCTGAACTCCAAAATCATACATCCAATTGCTTATTCAACATCTTGGCTTGGCATATGAAGACAGCTTATCCAAAACCAAACATAATTTTCAATCCCCCAAACTACTTCTCCCATAATCTCCTTCATTTCTATAAATGGCAATGCCATGTAAAAACTTTGCAATCATCTTTGATTCCTCTATCTCTTGTCTAACAGCCTATCCACCAATATATATTGTTGGTTCTATGATCAACATATATCCATTTTCCTAATCACCCTCATCACCTTTATCTCCATCTACTTGTTTCAAATCACCATTATATTTCCCCTTGCTTCTTGAACTAGCCTCCTAACTGGTTGCCCTGATTCTGCCGTTGCCTCCCATTCTTTTCCTCAGATACACTCACTATAGTTTATTCTACACCTGGAAGCCAGAGTGATCCTTGTGAAATTAAAGTATTAATACTATTGTGGTGGTTCTCTGCTCAAAAATCCTTCAGTGGCTTCTTATCTCACTCAGACCTAAAAAAAAAAAGTCTTTTTACAATGGCCTACAAGGCCTTACATGATCTATCCCTTACTTCCCACCTCTCTAACCTGTTCTTCATCCCCCTCTGCCTTGATCACTCTGCTATAGCCACACTGGTTTCCTTGCTGTTCCATGTACTTACCAAGCACACTTTTCCTTCAAGATGTTCACAATTCCTTGTCTCTACCTAGAATACTCTTCCACAGGCATTCTCATGGCTCACTCCTTCTATTCCTTTATTTTTATTTCATTTTTATTTTTTTGAGACAATCTCACTCTGTTGCCCTGAGTAGAGTGCCATTGCATCAGCCTAGCTCATAGCAACCTCAAACTTCTGGGCTCAAGTGATCCTCCTGCCTCAGCCTCCCAAGTAGCTGGAACTACAGGTGTGTGTCATGATGCCCAGCTAATTTTTCTATTTTTAGTAGAGATGGGGTCTCACTCTTGCTCAGGCTGGTCTCAAACTCCTGAGCTCAAGCACTCCTCCCACCTTGGCCCTCCCAGAATGCTAGAATTACAGGTGGGAGCCACCATGCTGGCCCCTCTATTCTTTTATGTCTCTACTCAAAGGTTACCTTATCAGTATGCTTTCCCTGATTATTCTATAGAAGATCCTATAAGAACCTTCCCACCTTAGCATTTTTTGTCCCCCTTACTATGCTTTATGTTTCTCTGTCTGACATCTGGAGATGTCAAGATTTCAATAATTTTTTAATTGTCTCCTTCTATTAAAGCATCAGCTCCTGGAGAGCTAGAACACTGCCACTGTTTTCTTCATTGCTATATTGCTAGTGCCTAAAATAATGGCACCATAGTAGGCTCTCAAATTATTGCTGAATTCATTAATTCCATAAATATTTGTTGAGCATCTACCAGTATAATAAAAGCTACCATCTTTTGAAGGTCACCTGTGATTCAGGCAGTTTATGAAGTACTCCTCATATTTTATCATATTTATTTGTAAGAAAGGCCATGAGAATACATGTCTTCTCATTCCCGTGTTCTTCATGCTCTGTCCAAATGCCTCCCTCACAAAATGGTATTGATTTAAAAATGATTTGTTGAGAACTTCTATTCTCTAGGCCCTGAGTGTTATGCTATAGGCTAAGATTCATGGGCAGAAATCCCTGCTCTCAAGGAGTCCATAGTCTAACAGGAAAGGCAAACATATAAACATATGGGTAAAATATATGTGGTTAGCCAATGATAGAGAATGATACAAGATATCACAGGAACTCAAATAAGGGTTACCTAACCTAGCTCTGGGGAAAGCGGGATAGGGGAACAACAGATAAACAGGAAAGGAAAGGAAAGCTTTCTGGAGTTGTAGAGGGTCAAGTATTTAAGGATGAACAGGAGTGATACAATAAGAAAAAAAACGAAGTAATGGATAAATGTTAGTTGCTTGGTTAACCATAAAATATCAGTGGCTAACCCCAATAAAAGTTTATTTCTCATTTACATAACCATCCAATGTGGGTGCTCCAGTTCAGTGGGAAACTTTCCTGTATTTATCAATTTGGGCGGCACCTGGGGACCCTGGGCCAATAGTCTTTTACGGAGCTTCTCTCTGTATAAAAAAATTGATTTATAAAAAATTACAAAACTCATGGGCATTGAGGTATAGTGATTTATCAAAGAAAGTATATAATATTATTGAGAGATGAGGTAGTGTATATTTTTAAATGTTTTTGTTGTTGTTGTTTGAGACAGAGTCTCGCTCAGTTGTCCCAGGTAGAGTGCTTTGGCATCATTGTACCTCACTACAACCTCAAACTCCTGGGCTCAAGGGATCCTCCTGCCTCAGCCTCCCGAGTGGCTGGGACTACAGGTGCTCGCACCACAATGCCTGGCTTATTTTTCTATTTTTAATAGAGACGAGGTCTGGCTCTTGCTCAGGCTGGTCTCGAACTCCTGAGCTCAAGCGATCCTCCCGCCTCAACCTCCCAGAGTGCTAGGATTACAGACGTGAGCCACCACACCCAGCTATATTTTTATTTCTAATCAGTGCATGCGAAGATCCTTCATAGTGTCCAGGTACTATCTCTTACCATGCAGATCCAGGGACTATCTCTTTGTGTCAAATATGTGGTTCCTGCCTAATTTTGTATCTACCACCTCAAGAAAAAAAGTGGCAACACTGTTATTAGTCATAGTGCCATGACTTTTTGGAACTAGTTATACTAAAAAACAATAAGATCTTTTTGCTTCTGCAGTTCCACAGTACCATTTATTCAGTATTAGTTATATCAGTATTGTCCATTGTGAGTAATGGCTTTCGGGGAATCTCTCAAAGGTTGCTATTGTACTTTGCTGATGATAAAAAATGCTTGCATTTCTCACATATGCAGGAAAATGTGACTACTAATTCGCTTTCTAGTTATGCTAAATTTACTCTGAAATTTTATAGCATAAATGTAGAAGATCTTTCAATCATATCTTCTTTAGAATTCTTTAGGCCATAATGCTTGGAATATGAACTCTTTCAATGTTGACTGCACTCCAACATACATCCTAAGCAGAGAGAATAGGCTAGGGGCTGTGGGTGGAGTGAAAGGAAAGTCATTTCATTGGTACTAAGAATGTTCAGACCTCAACCAATGCAGATTAAAAATGACCTGAAGACAAACAGAGACATAAATGGGAGATCCCAATGGCATTGTGAAGGTTCTCAAAGCCCTCAGATGAGGTAGGCATGGCTACCCTCATAGGACTGCCAGACAGACACTAGCGTGGAGCCTATGAAGGATGAATGACTGCCTTGGGTACCAACAGCAGAGAGTGTATAGGATAAAGGGTGAGAGCTGATGTAGGAACCCGTACACTAAGAGTTAGCATTGGACAGTCTGTATCCCAGAGCCCTGAACTTGCCAGGTGTCCAACATGTCAAATATCAGCACCATTCTGGCAATGCAATATTACATGATCCCCTAAAAGAAATATGTCAGCCAATGGAAATGATCCTCTCATCAGACTGTCATTCTGACACCAGGACACTACCCAGGACCTCAGGATAACGCTTTAGGCATCAGTCCCAGAGCTCCTCTGGGCATCTGGTCTACATGCAGGTTAGGTCCCACAAATCCATAGTCCAAATTATGGATTTGTGGGATCTAGTACAAAATAAAAATGAGTGTCCCCTTATTAAAAAAAAAGTATTGAGAACTCGAAGATAGTAAGAGCAGAGCACTAAACCAAGCATAGGGCATGGGACCCAGTATTCATGAAGGCATCCCTAGGTAGAAGGTCAGAGAACACTCCCACATGGAAAAAACCAGGGCTGGTCTAAGCTCAGGGAACCCTGCTCAGATAACACTTCCAGCCCTGGCCAGTCCCAGGCACTAAGAAGTTCTATAAAATTTCAAGGAAGGTACTTTAAAGCTCAGGGTCTCCTGATATGGGAGGCCCAGACCAGGACCAGTTCTAAAGACTGTAATGCTTGTAATTTAGGGCCCCAGTCTCCTTCTATACCATATTTGGCCATCTCCTAGGGCCTTAGATTCCTCTGCATCCAGCTCACATGTGGGGTAAAGCATAGAAAGGCCCTAATATGTGATAGGTTTTTTAGGGGACAACACTGAAAGTAGTATATATATATACTTCTACTCATATTCCATTGGCTGTTATTCATTCAGATGATCATATCTGTCATGGGGACAGGGGAATGCAATCCCTGCTTAAGCAGATACTTCTCAGTGACAGCTCTATACTGTGGTGGCAGAAGAGGGAATAAGAACATTTATTGGAAAGTCAGCCTCTCTGTCTCAAGTGGAATTGGGGAGCAGAAAGGCATTCACAGGGAAAGGAGCAGCATGAGCAAAGAAATGACATTGCATGTGTTATTGGAACTCAAGACAGGTGTTATTGGAGCACAGAGAATGAGAGAGTGGCAAAAAACAAGGCTGCAGAGTTCATTAGAGGTCAGATTGTGGAGACTGTCATGCCAAGGAGCCTGAAATATATCCTGAGGCAAAATGTAGAGTTTTGAGCAGGAGAGAGTGATTTTGTCAGAGTTGTGTTTTGAAAGATCTCTGGCTGCTGAATTGAGGGTAGTGGTTAGAATCAGGGAGCCCTTCGGTTAGAAAGCCATTGAAGTGACCCTGGTGTGGTATGCTGTACCAACCAGAGCTAATTCAGAACACAGCAAGTACTCTTGTTATTTTAGGTGCAACCTTTATAGGGCTGGAAAGTGAAAGGGAAGCAGCTATGTGATAGCCTTGTGGATATGCACAGAAAGAAGAGTTGGCAAAGACACTTGAGGAACAATGAGAAATCATCTGCTGTTGGTATAAATTGGTACAACCACTTTTTAAAGTAATGCAGCATTATCTAGTAAAGCTAAAGACACTTAAACATTACTAGCCACCCAGTCCATTTCTAGAGAATGTCACACATATGTATAATAAACAGATTTTTTTTTGTCACAGCATTATTTGTAATAACAAAAAATTGAAAACCTTGAGAGCATGGATACATTTGGTCAGGTCATACACGTGGCATGCTGTACAGAAGTTGAATACATGAACTAAAGCTGCAACTATCAACATGGCTAAGTTCTAAAAGCATATTGTAAGGAGAAAAATGTATGCTTTAGGTTGACAAGTACAATATGCCATTTATATATACACTTTCAAAGCATGAATATTCTATTTTGCTTATGGGTACACACATATGTAATTATAGCCAAAAAAAAAAAGCAAGAGAATGATGATAAACACAAATTTTCAGGGCAATGTTTTCCTCTGTTATAGAAAGTAGATACTAGGTTAAAACATGGAAGTTTTAACTCATATTTGTAGTGTTTTATTTCTTTAAAAAATATGAACTACATGGG
>NW_012138302.1:18749661-18787951 GCF_000956105.1 Propithecus coquereli
GGGTTGACGCTCTGTCAGGCTGATCTGCCCCTGAAGGCACACACTCCTCAGTAGGCTCTTTTATAGATCTCTCTTCTGTGCCCCAGGGCAGTGTGATCCTGACCTGGGTGTACGGGGTCTGGTCTGCAGGCCTGACCCCTGGACCCTGGAGATCAATCCCTGACCCTGCCAGGGGGAGGGATGCTGGTCTTGAATCACCTACAGAGTGTCCAAGCTGGATTGATTTCACTCCACCTCAGGTTTTGCCCCACTCTCCTGGAGTCCCCAGGCAAGTAGCACCTGGAAGGGCTGGTGGATAGGGAACTCACAGTCTGAGTACCCCTCAGTCTGCTGTAGGGCCCCAAAAGGAAAGTTCCTGTTCCTTGGAGATGCCTCTGTGTGATGGCTAAATTGTCTCTCTGGGCACCCACGGGTAGGGAGGGGGAAGGAGAGAATGGAGCACTATCGCGTCTGCCGCTAGGCTCGGGTCTGCGCCCGGGGCAGTGCCCCGAGGGGGTTAGCAGCCCGGCGCTGAGTCCGCAAGAGGCCACTGCTCACTGGCGGCAGCCATCTCTGGGCTGGTGTTGGCAGGTCTTTCCAGCCGCTCAGGAGCCCACCAGCAGTCCGAGATGCAACGGAGGAGAAAGTTATCTGCTCCACCTACCCTTGTCGCTGGTCTCCAAGCCTCTCGGGACCTCTCTCCTTCCAGTTCTCCTCCGCAACGTCTTCCCGTGAAGTCTCCTGTAGTTTCAGACACCCTTCCTTCCTACCCTCAGCCGATCTGTGTTTCTCTGCTAGCTTATTTTTTTCTCCTTCTTCTAAAATTCATCTTTTTTGCAGAGACACTCTGACTGGTGGCTTTTCTCGTCCGCCATCTTGGCTCCTCCCCTCGTCTCTGTACTTTTTGATGTATTTGAAATATTTACAAATTTAGGCAGGGTTCAGTGGCTCACACCGGGAATCCTAGCCCCTTGGGAGGCCAAGGCTGGAGGATTGTTTGAGGCCAGTTCAAGACCAGCCTGGGTAACATTGCAAGACCCCATCTCTACAAAAACAATTTAAAAATTAGATGGGTATGGCAGTGTGTGCCTGTTGTCCTAGTTACTGGGAAGGGTGAGCCAGGAGGATCGCTTGAGCCCAGTAGTCTGAGGTTGCAGTGGGCTCTATGACTATACCATTGCACTCTAGCCCAGGGGACAGAGTGATACTCTGCCTCAAAAAAAAAAAAAAATTAAATATTTACAAACATAAATAAGTAAATTCACCTTGTCTATAAAGTATCAGTCCAAAGCAAAACATGATATACATTCTCCCATGGGCTCCTTGGGAATATTGTTACTGTATCACGCTGTCAATCTTACCACACTGATCTTTATTGTTTGTTTGTCTATCTGCCTGCTACACTGGTCCAGAGAGTTCGTTGAGAGCAAGGACGATATCTTCATTTCTATGTATACATCCCCTAATCAGAGCCTAAACCAGAGTTAGCTGAATAAGTATTAGTAAATGTTTGTTGAATGATTGAATGAATGAATCAATCTAATTTTCCTAGGAGTAATTGCAAATCTCTTTCTTCCCTTTCCCTGACTTCTACTTGTATGCTCTGAGTCTCCCTCCCTCAGTCTCTCTTCCACTTTTCTGTAAGCAGCCGCAGTTATTTTTTAATTGAGAAAAATGTTAAAGAAAGGTATGAGGTGACTTTAAATATTTCTATAAGGAAATGGCTCTTGTGATTGAAAGCCATTAACTGGTTGTAATTTAAATTTTTAAAATATAGTGATTATCTGAAACAAAGCAATTTTGTCTGTTGCTATTAGTGCTGGAGTTTTGAATACATTAAGATTTATGGCTTCTGTCTTTAAGAAAGGGAGTTGGAGTACCTTGAGATTGAAGTAAACAGTTGGCATGGCTGTGTACTAGACAGATGCCACTCTTGGCCAAGAAATTCAATGTGTATGGTAATCTCACCCTAAATCCAAAGTGCAGTTGTGCATTGGCCTTGTAGTGGGTTTTTAAAGGAAGCCCAAGAAGCTTGTTTTCAACAGGAAGAAAAGAGTGGCATCAGCCTGTGAAAAGAAGAGAAATATACGCAAATACAGCAAGGCCTAATGCTGAGGCAAATCTTTTTTGCTTCCTATTGCAGGAAAGAAGGGAAGGTCAGTTCCAATTAAAGAGCCAGGGTCAGGGCAGACATCCACTGTGAGGGCTCAATCGGGCAAGGTAACAGCAATAGTTAATGATTAATGACTCCCAGATAGTGTTTACTGAGTACTCTGTATTTGCTGCAGGCTTTGCTGGGTGTTTTACACCTGTAATCTCATATTCTTCATAGTATTCTCTCTCAATTTGACTGATGGAGGATCAGACTTAGAAGGTTAAAACTTTTTCCTAGGGTCACCCAGCCAGGGGCAAATCCAAAATTTAAACCTGGAATTTCATAGCTCCCTGTTTTTTCAATTATACTAAGTTAAACAAACTGGCATACAAAGCTGTCGAATAAGAGATAGCCTGTGATAAAGAGCTAACACATGGAAGGAAGCAGGGAGGGGAAATCCCTCACTGGGTGCCAGGCCCCAACATTCACATTCATCAGCCCATCTGTCTTTCCACTATTCTGGAAATGTAGTCAAGAGACGTATAAAGGACGGATTTGGGTCCAAAGCTCAACTGTAGCATTACCCATATAGGGTGACCACTTAGCAAAAATATAACTGGGGTTAAAAAAGTCTAAGTGGCTTTCATATCCCTCCTAACTCAGATGTTCTTCCATCTAGGACCAGGGCTAGGGCAAGCCATGGAGGGAGACATTTATCCTTCTCAAGGAGCTCTGGGATGCTTAGAAGTAAAGGAAGGATGTGCACTAAGCTTGAGGCAGGCACAGGTCTTCAGACAGACAGCGCAGCAGAGGGAAACCACAGGCCTGATTCTGGATCCCTTCTTCCCTCCTTAATAGCTGTGTGCCCCTGTGCATAGTGCTTAACCATGCTGAGCCCTGTTTTCCTTATATAATATATTTTAAATGAAGGTAATAATAGTAAATATCACTTACTGAATGCTACATATGCATTATTTGATGTAATTCTCACTGATCTCATGAAGTTGGTGCTATTTTTAGTCTCAAAAATTCCTTTACCTTCCATGTCTATAGTGTAATTTTCAGGGCAACAAAGGTTCACCCCTGTCTGGGAGTAATGTGATTAGAGGAGGGGAGGGAAGGAACAGGATGGGAGCAAGGATAGGTGGTCAGATAGGAACAAAGCTGTGGGACCAGAGAGACATTGAGGCACAGCACAAGCTCATGTCATACTCACAGAAATCCATGCCTCTGTTATGTTATCCAGACTTTCAGAGCAGTGGCTTAACAACAAGAGCCATATATTATAACCAACTAATAATAAAAACCTTGTGCTTTTATGTAGCACTTTCTCACATGATATCTCATTTGATCTTGACAACCTTTAAGGCAAGATAGAAGAACACAAAATGTGGCTGTGCACTCTTGGGCAGGTCACTTCCCCTTCTCTGGGCCTCTGCTTCGTGCCTGACACAATAAAAATTCAATAGCATTCAATAAATGTTTAATGTATTAACAGAAAATTCACAGAGATGCTATTGAAATCAAATCTGATAATGTATAAGAAAGTACCTTGTAAACAGTATTTCACTCATAAATTGTAGTGTCAAATTGGCTTCTATCTAGGATGTGGTTTATTTCTGGAAGGATCTTATCTGGGTTGAGGGAATCTGGCATAGGGAGTAGTTTTGCAAAGATCTTGACAGGTTTTCAAATATTCTGGAGTCCAGGGCTGGCCTGTAGTCCCAAAGGGCAAAAGGAGAAGTGGCAGGGAGAGGGAATTGAAGTGCTAATCAGGAAACTGAGGCATATATCCAGTTATGGGAGTGAATGTAGATAGAGAGGGAAGGGGGTGGCCTACTATGCCTGGAGCCCTCTAAGCACACTGCTCAGGGCAGCAAGAGCAATTGTACTACCCATTATTTGTCTACTGAAGATCCTTGCTTTGTCTTTTTATGTTTCTGCCCCCAATCAAAAGCTTTTGTGATAGATCAGCAATTAATTTGAGGCCTGATTCTCAACTTACCTCATTTAATCAGGCTACTCTACCTCTAAGCTAGGCTGGATTAAGGCAAATGCCAAGCACGTTGTTCCTTCTCTGAGCCAAGTCCCAGTTAGCAGGCTGTCTCTTTGGAAGGTGTCTACAGCACAGGCTAAATTTACGATTCCTCTCTGGGAATCTTAAATAGTACATGGTGGCCTTTTCATCTACCCATACAGCATTATTAATACTTTCTCAGAGCTTAGAATCAGATGTATATAAGTCTGTGCAACTGAAAGGAGAAAAGAAACTCACTTTTACTGAGCATATGGTAGGTCCCAGGCACTTTGCTAGGTATCTTCCTTCTAAGTGGATATTTGTCATGTTTTCTGGTTGCCCAATCCCTTTTGAATACACGTCCTGAGTCCTTCTACCTCAAGGTAGAAGTTAGTAAACACACTTCCCCAGCCTCTCCAGCACCTGGGGCACAGGTATGTGATCTAGGCTCCACCAATCAGGAGCACCACACAAGAAATCAATTCTGAGGCAAGCAACTGTGAGGCCTGGGCAATAAAGGCAACCTTAAATTCCTGGCCCAGGAATGTCATTAGTGCTGGCAGCATAGTAGTTGCAATAAAGTTGAATTGGTAGCACAGAAGTGGCAGTAGTGTCAACTGTAGCATCTGGTACTTAGTGGTGGGGGTAGCAGCTTTGGTTTTCTCATAAAACTAGTTCTGCAGCATGGTTTGGGGCATGGAGCTTAACCTCAAACTCGTTCTCTGAACATTCGACTCACTGTGTGAACTATCAGATTCCTTTAATAAATTGCCTTTATGCTTAATCAGCCAGTCAGCTTCTCTTGCTGGCAACTAAGAAATAATACCCCACTCATTATCTCAGTTGATCCTCACACATCCTAGTAAGGAAGAATTACTATCCCCATTTTCACACAGGAAAACAGTCTCAGAGACTAAAGAATTCATCCAAGGTTCCACAGCCTGGGATCTATCCATTTCCAAAGCCCATCATCTTCCACATACATCATATTTCTATGACCTGGAGCTCTCTACCTTATTGTTCCTTCTTTCTCTACTCAGAAGCCAGAGGAGCAATCACAGCAAAGAGAGGAGCATGCTCTCATTCCCTCTGCATCTGCTTGTGTGTTTTCCAAGAATATTAACATTCATTCCCTTCATTCATTCTCTTGCTTGTGAACCCTTACCCCAGCCTCCTCACAGAGGAATTCACTAACCAACTATTTAATTAGCTCCTCTCCTCTCCTCTCACTTTCTATCATATCACTCTATTTTCTTCATCTGATATTACTATTGTCTGATATTATCTTGCTCATTCTCTTTATTGTTTGATTGTCCTCCACTCCCAAATGGAATGTAAACTCCATAAGGGTAAGGCCTTTTTTGTCCAAGCTTGTATCCTCAATGCTTAGCACAGTGCTTGGCAGTTAGTAGATGCTCAGTTAATATTTGCTATAATATATGACACAGAAAGACAAATCTCACGTGTTCTCACTCGCATGTGGGAGCTAAATATTAAAAACAATTGATCTCATAGAGACAGAGAGTAGCAGTGATAAAGTAGGGATGGTTAATGGGTGCAAAAATATAGTCTGATAGATGGAATGAACAATATTTGGTAGCACAACAAAGCGACTATAATCAACAATAAGTTGGGGTATACTTTAAAATAACTAAAAGAGTGGGATTGGAATGTTCCTAACACAAAGAAATGATAAATACTTGAGGTGATGGATGCCCTAATTACCCAGATTTGATTATTATACATTGTATGCCTACATTAAAATATCACACGTATCCTATAAAGATATACAACTACTATTTACCCATAACAATTCAAAATAAAAGTAAATAAAAATAAAAATAAAAGTAAAAAAGAAATACATAATATTGCTAAATGAATAAATGAATGAAATGAGAAAATGAATGGATGAACATAGTGTTATACCCTCAAAGTAGTTTCCTGGAAAGGTTGTACATTTATTCCAGTAATACTCTTATTTCTTTCTCAACTTTCATTCAAAAAACTTATCTGTAGTAATGACCTTTCAAATCCATTCTGAAACAGTGCAGTAAAAAGAACTGGAGCTTTGGAATTATACAACACTTAGCTTTAGGTCTAGATTTCTCCATTTATTAGTTATGTGACCTTGGCAAATTATCCAATTCCTCAAAGCTTTTGTTTTTGCATCTTTAAAATAGAGACAATAATGCTTCCCTCATAAGGCCACTGTAGAGATGAGTATAATCAAGTGTTTCTCTCCCTACTTCATATCACTTTTCCCACTTGTTCAACAATTCTGGTAAAAAATATTGACCACAGTTGAGATAATGTCTTAGTCATTTTAGGCTGCTATAACAAAGTACCATAGACTGGGTGACTTGTAAACAATAGAAATTTATTTCTCACAGTTCTGGAGGCCAGAAGTCTGAGATCAGGGTGCCAGCATGGACAGGTTATGTCGTGGGCCCTTTTCTGGGTTGCAAACTTCCATCTCCTTGTTTTATCTTCACATAGCAGAAAGAAGATGAGAGAACTCACTAGGGTCTCTGTTAGAAAGCCACAATCCCATTTATGAGGGTCCCACTCCCGTGACCTAATTACCTCTCAAATGTCCCACCATCTAATACCATCACATTAGAGGTTAGGATTTCAACATATGAATTTGGGAGACATATAAGCATTAAGTCCATTGCAGGTAACTTGGCCTATCATGTATTTTCCTTAAGTGGCTTGGGTAAAACAGTCGGTAGCTTCCCCTCCAACTCTCTTCACATGTTGTTAGTGTAGTCACCTTTGCACAAAATCCTAAGAATCTCACCAGAGAAGATATTCTTCTCAGATACTGAGATGTAGTTAAGCCCACAGTAGTCCTACAACCTAATGCTCTGGCCAACAGTGCCAGTCCATGCTGACAAGTCCTTTCTTTGAAGCACTGGAGTAAGAGATAAGAGCTGAATCTAGTCTCAGTTCTGAAACTGACATCTATGTTACCTTGGTCTAGTTACTTCCCCTCTCCGGACCTAAGATTTTTTAAATCTCTAAAATAAAAATTCAGACCAGATAACCTATACAATTTTTCCAAATCTTTTATGACATGAGTTTGCTTAGACATTGTTATCCGGATTCTTGAGGTTCCTGAGTAAAGGCTGTTGGACAATGTTATGTTATGGCTGTAAGTACCAAGACATAATTAGAGAAACTTAAATAGTAGGGGAGATGGTGAGAGGTGGGATGAAGTAAGACGGAGGAGAATGGGAAGGACTTCCCAGGGCAAAAGCAATAAAAAGACAATAGCAAGATAGGGAGGATTTTAAAATTGTGTCTAAAGGACAAATTGTGTGCATGGCTGATATGACCTAGCCAGGAGACCAGAAAATGGAGCTGGAAACCTTAAAGGTAGGTCCTGATGATTCTTCATTGATCTCATTTGGCTCAGGCAGACTTCTTTTAAAGGTCTAAAGCCCCTTTTGTGTACTTATTTCCAGCATAACATTGTGAAAGCAGCCCCTCAAACAATGTTAGTTGTACCTACTGAGTCATTGCTGAGCTCTGAGGATACAGCAAGGGAGGAAATATATTCTCACCCGTAGGAAGTTTACAGTGCTTACAAGTACTTATATTTGGCTAGCTGGTGATCTTGGGCAAGTTACTTAATCTCCCTCTCATTTTTCTCATTTCTTATAATCAGGATAATAAAATTCCTTTTCTCCAAGATTGTTGTCAAGATTGAATGTGTTAATATATGTGTAGCCAATAATACATTGATACAGTATGCAGTACTCAGAGTGTATTCATAAAAGCAACTTTATTTTTGTTTCCTACCTGTAGGTTCAGACCTATTTAGAGGGATAAGGCTTACCCTGCCCTGGATGAAAATTTCCCTTTTAGGCAATAGAAAGTCCTTCAATCACTTTAATGAACAAACACAAGCTTCAATTCAATTAGAAACGTCCAAGCCCAGACAATAATCAAAACTCTGAATTTGATTCAGTGTTGTCTTCTCCCATACATCCATCCCCTAGCCAAGGCCTATTTCCAGCTGGGAGCTTGCAGGGTTAGGGGTAAAGTATTGACCCTTCTCTGTTTTTCACTGGTCTCTTCCCATTAGCTCACCAAGGTTGAAGTGGGAGAGTGCAAAGAGAAAGAGGATCTCACTTGCCTGGCGTTCTCCTAAGCTGGCTTCAGGCTCTCTGTGCCTGGCAGATGTTTGCAGCTGACTCCCTCTCTTGTGGGTGCTTTCTTGCATTCTTTGGAGGCTCTTTGTTCAAGGGCAACCGTCATTTAGAGACTGTGTCCCGTTCCTCCTACTGTCGCTGCCCCCGCATTTCCTGCTTTTTCTGGTGATCTGCTGTATATAGACTCTGAGAAAGAGTTCAGATCATATCAAGCTGATTCTAGTTGCCATGCATCCCACATCTGCTCAGAATCTATTGCTTTGGCAAGCACCAGGGTCATCAGCCAATCTCAGTGTAGCTACTTCACTTTTTTCAGTCTTTTGCTCACTAGATTTCTCAGGAAGGAGTTAGAAATCAGCCCACTGTGTTCTCCTCTCCCCATGCAGAGTGAGGGGAGAACTACCCACTGGACCCCACTTTGGGGATATGGCATGTGGGACTCCAAGCTCCAAAAATCCCTTTTATAAAACCCGTCTTTTATTTCCAACCCTCTTTTCCTTTAGATCCTTGAAGTAAGCAAGGGGTTTCAAGATGCCTAGACTCGGTGTCTAGATATATACTTGGAAATTCTGTATAAATTCTGACATTTCTTCGTAATACTGCATTCCTAATTTCCTGGTACCTGAGAGGGAACATCTACTTTAGCATCCTGTAACACAGAGTGAGTGCGCAATACACGTTACTGTCACTATTTCAAGCTCCCTTTTTATCACCCCAAATTGACATCCTTTTAATTTTTTTAGACTTTTATGTGTTTATCTCTTATGTCAATGACCAGGACTGCAACAATGCATTCCACTTGTTTAGCTATCCTTCCTTGCACATACTAAGTGTCAAAGAACTGTCATTGAACTAAATGCCACATGAATATAGGAGTGAATATCATTGATAGGATTCCTCAGTAAAGGCATCATTGCTTCACCTTTACTCTTTCAGACACACTTAATTCTCTGAAATTGGTGAATCAAAAAATACAGGACAGTGAACAAATAGATGATGTAAATTTCGGAAAATGATGGCCCAGAGATGGATGAAGGCTAAATTAAAGCAGCTGTTTATTGAGCCCATTAGCAGGGGAGGAGGACGTGAGAGATCTCAGGGAACAGCAGAAACACTGGGCTTTTCAGAAGAAATCTGAAAGCAGATGGCAAGTGGATGAATCAGTGAAAGGCGGCAAAACTGTCTACAGAGTGGCAGTGCTCAGCAAGGGCAACTGTGGCAGGCGGGCTGTCACTGGGACTCGGGGAAAGAAAGGCAGTCTGAGAAGGCCAAGGAAGCAAGCGCAAAGGGAGATCAGGAGGGCTCAATTTACAAACTGCCAACAAAGCACAAGGGAAACATGCAAAGAGCTAGAGCACCAGACCCATGCAGGGAGGGATCTGTTCTAGTCCCATCTGTGACATTGCTTTGCTGTGCGCCTTAAACAAGTCTTTGCCCTCTCTAGGCTTCTCTTTCTGCATTTATAAGTGAAAAGAGATAATTCAAATCTTCTCTAAGGACCTGTTTTCCAGCCTTTGTGAAAAATCATCCTGCTTTTGTGGGATGGTGTTAAGAAAGATATTTTTCACTTTCACTTCCATGTATTTCTAGTGCTTTATTCACCTGGATTTAGAAGCTGTCATTTTTTAAAATTTAAAAGAACAAGAGAGAAGGAAGGAAGGAAGGAAGGAAAGAAAGAAGGAGGGAGGGAGGGAGGGAGCGAGGGAGGGAGGAAGGAAGGGAAAAATTGAAAGGACAGTCATTCATACTTTAGTGTGAGATTGCTCAATTAGATAGTGTTCCTATCAGCCCTCACCTGAAATCAGTTACATTAAAGGGACTGGGTTGTCTTATTAGTGAATATCCTGGAAGTCTGTTGCATTTTGAGGAGTAGGAAAGGCTCTAGTGAGTTAATAACTGTGAGTAGCTTAAGCTGGTATTCATTTATTCTTTCATTGTACAAACCTGTTTTGAGCACTTGAAACTCTAAGGGTCCAGCTGAGTTTAGTGCAGAAAAATAGGAGAGGATGGAATAGCTAAAAAGCATTAGCCTCAGAGGCATCGTGTGTTTTAATGTAATAAAAGGGGAATAATAGGCTGAAAGTGTGAACAAAGAGAAAGGCGAATGCTACCCCCTCTATTCTATTCATTCATTCATTCTGGGAATATTTATTGATACCCTACTATAAGTAGGGTCAATATACTATTGAGACCCCACCATATAAGACACAATCTTAGAGAGAAAATGTTGAGTGAGAGAGTCCCTGCCCCTTGTGAAGCCTTCCTTCTAGCAAAGTAGACAAACATTAAGCCACTAAACACATAGTCATTTAAAAATGTGATGAAGGAGAAGCACAAGGTCCTAAGAAAATATACAGTGGAGAGGCCTATCTAACCTGGAGCGTCAGGAAAGGGTTTTCTGGGGAGGTGACTTTTGAACTGGGCACAAAGAACGGGTAAGTGTTAGCCAGGTGCAGTGGCGTGCGCCTATAGTCAGAGCTACTCAGGAGGCTGAGGCAGGAGCATTGTGTGGGCCCAGGAGTTTGAGGGCGGCCTACACAACATAGCGAGACCCCCTTCTCTTAAAAAGAAAAAACGTGTTAACTAGATGAGGGTGGAGAAGGAGAGAAGTAGGCAAGGAAGGTGCAGGTAGGAAAGAGAGAAGGTTCCAGGGTGAGGGAAAGGAGCAGTGTGTTGGAAGGATTGAAAACAAGGCCAGAGGCAAATTGTGTTCCTGGGAAAGTAAGAAGGTAAGGCTCAGACTCTAAGGTAAAGAGCTTTTTCAAGAGCCTCAAGTGTGCCCTTGGGCCCCCTTGTTGGCCTGTGTCCTCTGCTTCTGTCTTGTTCACATTTCTCCACAGAGACTGACTTTGCTCTCACTTCCTCCAGGATGCCATCAGCAAATTCCCCTGTCCTGAGGCTATCAAGTCCTCCCTCCTCTGTGCTTCCCTCTGCCCCTCTCCTTCCCATGTAACCATCAGTTTGTGAGTCTGTGTTTGCCACTCAACTGTGAGTCCTTCTGGACAGAGAATGAGTGTCATTTATCTTTGTGTCCCCACTGCCTGGCACAGAGCATGGCACCAAGTGCTTGAGAAAGGAACCCAACACAGCATTGGCTAACTTTTTGCTTTCTGATACAAAGCTTAGAGATAGGAAGGCTCTCAGACTTTATCTTGTTCAGCCACTTCATTTTACCAATGAAGAAACCGAGACACAGAGAGCCAAAACAAATTGCTCAAGGACTTGCACCTGAAGTGCCAAAGCCAAATTCAAAACAAGAGTAATCTGTGTCCTAGTTGAATCCTCTTTCTCCTACACCCTGACTTGTTGATCAGGCTGTCACTAAGTATTGTAAATATCTCCTATAATTGGTGTGCACAATTATATAAGTATATTTATCTTTTTATACATTCATTCAGCAAATGTTTACTGAATGGGTCATGAGTCACAGGGCATGGGTCAGGCCCTATTCCCTAGGGTAAGGATTCAGAGTTAAGAAGCACAAAGTGTTCACTTTACAGTATGGAAGAGGAAGAATATCTATTCACATATTCAGAGTGATGATAATAATTAGCTAAGATTCACTGAGCTCATACTGTGTACCAGGTACTATCTAAGGACTTTACATGTATTAACTCACTGATTTCTCACAATCCCCATTTTCCAGATGAGGAAACTAAGGCACAAAGAAGTTAAGTAACTTCCCAAGATCATGCAGCTAATAAGTGGTGAAAAAGGGATTTGATCCAGGAAGACTAGCTCCAAAGCCCTTGTTCTTAATATTCTATTCTACTCACTCTTAACATTGCCTCTTGACAGTAAGTAAGG
Organism: Propithecus coquereli; assembly: GCF_000956105.1. Lineage (NCBI taxonomy): Eukaryota > Metazoa > Chordata > Mammalia > Primates > Indriidae > Propithecus > Propithecus coquereli. Next base: position 18,761,717 of record NW_012138302.1, read on the forward strand.
GTCTGTGTTATATTAAAACACATATTGGGGAGCACTTGGCAATAAAGAGGTGAGTCAGATTTTGAAAAAGAAATTTGTTGGGAGTTTTTCCCCCATTAACTGAGTATTTACCACGTATCAGAAAAAAGCAAAGCTCTCTCATATAATATCTCACTTGTTCTCACTTAATGCTCACAAATCTATGAAATAAGTAGTATCCTCGTTTTCATGATGCGGATGTAAGGCCCAAAGCAGTTCCATAGCTTGCTTAAGGTCTACTGAAAGGGCTCGTATGTCTACCACAGGTGTTTAGGAAAATGCAGCAGAAAATGGGTATGCATGAAAACATTGAGCTGGTGTGTGCCCTGTGAAACAATGTGGTCCTGGGATCTTGGTGTGGGATAGAGTGCTGGGTTTAGATCCTGGCCTGCATTTAGATACTTCCCAACTGTGCCTCTCTGGTTTCTTCACCTATGAAATGGAGGTAACAATCTCTGTGTTCCAAGGACATTATGAAGAGAATAAGATGTGTGTGAATATGTGGAATCCTTGATTATTATTACTAAAACCCAAGGTTCATGCCTGATATTCTTGCCAGAGTTCTAACTCTTCTGTGAACTTTGAAGGACTTTTCATTTGGAACCTCAATAACGTGGCGGCACCACAGAATAACTGCAGTGCCTCTCCACTCTGGAGGCAGGAAAGGATGGAATAAAGAGGGTCATCCTGTAGCAATAATTACATAGTTTCCATAATTGTCACCATTTGAGGTGCCTCCGGCTGAACTTGGAGAGCTGTACACTTGATTTGCCTATTTTAGTCCTGAACTTCTGTGGACACTTTGTGCCATAGAGGAAGGAATGATGTTGCCACTTGTTAGAAACTGTATTAGGGCATAACCCTGCACATTGTTCTGTGACTGTTTTCCTTACTCATGAAGTGTTTCCTGAACTAGCCCCATAGTTTAGATCAGATTTTAGAGCCCACCTAAACAGAGATGCTCCCTCCTCCTCAAACTCCGTGGTGGAGTTAGACTTTGTAGTAGAAAGAAGGAAACTGAATTCTGTCCTGAATTAGTACAATGTAAGACTTTATTCCCTTGCCCTGCCTCCCCCATATGTGACACTTACAGTTGTTTTTCTTGATATGAAACATTTTCTGAAACTTTGCTAGGAAAATCTTTGAGCAACCAGAAAGGGGCAGGGCAAGAGAGTATTAGAATGCCCTGGGGGCAAGAGATGGTAGGAGGTCGCAAAAAAGGCAGGCTGAGGAAGGTGCAATGGGTTATAACAGAATGAGACCTGGGGCATGGGCACACTAGGATTCTACATCTGTCTCTATTAGCTGCTACTTGAATGATTTGATGTTGCTCAGTTTCCACATCTATAAAATTGTGGGAGTTTGACTATATTATTTATAAAAAGTTTTCCTCTGACAGCCTATGAAGCTGAAGTAAAGTCTGAGGACTTCATAATTTTACTTAGATACTGCCTCGGTTATGCCTAGCTATAGTAAGTCTTCAAGTAGTTTATGAGTGAATCAATCAATTTAATGGATGTATTGATGGATGGGAGAAAAGAAAACATCTACTCAGCTTTCAGTTGTGAACTCAAGCATCACCTTCTCTGTGAAGACCTCACTGGCCCTACTCTGACCACTGAGAAAACTTAGCTGCCTCTCTCCCCTCTACGGTGCCAGCTGGCCACCCCATCCCCACCCTGAGCTTCTTTTCATTCTGGCATTTATCATGCTGTTACCTTGACTACTACATACCACATATGAGCTGAATGAGGCAGGCCAGTGCCTTATTTACCTGTATATCCTCAGTGTCTATCACAGGGCCTGGCATATGGGATTGTCCAGTCAGGAAATGTTGAATGTTGCTTACAATCCTGGGTAGGAGACTGGGCCTGATGCCATTTAACCCTTCTAACCCTGGCATGCTGTTGTTCCATTAGTCTGTGCCTATGAATAGCTTTATATCCAAGAAGGCTTCTTTGAGCTTCAGCCCACCCTCTACCTCAGGGAGGCTTAAAACCACACACACATGCATACACACACACACTCCATCTCCACCAACAACAACAATGTCCCAATCCCCTTTAGCTTCTTGTGCCCCTTCATTCAAGTTATAATCACATGGTGCTGCCTGTCTGTTTCTAGCTATGTCCATGAATGGACTGTGAGCTATAGGAACCATGTCTTTTTAGGGCAGAAACCATGGATTATTCATCTTTGTAGCTTTGGTGCATGGCACAATGCCTGGAACATAGCATGTGCCGAGTAAACATTACTAAGTATATCTTGAAGCATGCGTCAGTGGGTGTGTGTGTAAGGGTATAAGGACCCATGAGAGTCAAATTGCTTCACGAGGTAACTGAAATACCTTTAAATAACCACACTTTTGTCCTAAAAGATCTCAACCTTGATACGTACTCATCACCTTTATCAGAGCAGCTCAGAGTGTCTCTTTAGCATCAACTGGTAATCTTCATTCTGAGGAACAAAAGCATAGCTAACTGAAGCCACTTGCAACTTTTTTGAAGCAAGATGTTTTTATTAGTCTGTTTATTTATTGTTTGCCACTCCTGCCACCCCCCTAGGATGTAAACTGTATGAGAGCAGGGACCTTGTCAGTCTTGTCCCCATTGATTCCTCAGCCCTAATACAGTGTTGTACACACAGTTGTAGACAATCTGTATGAGTATGTTGACTATACAAGGGCACAATGAGATTGACTCCCTTGTTCACACATATTTTCTGCATAATCAGAGGAAATAACTATGATAAAGGGGAAAAGGCAATGCTTAGATAATTTGTTTAAAATGAAAGAATACAGATAAATATTCAGACCCGCTAGTAGGAATATTCATAGCCAACCCATCTAATTGCCAGGTATATGGTATGTGAGTACTTTATATATATAACCTTCCATCCTTACTAAGCTTTGCAAGTTAGTATTCTCCCATTTTACCAATATGGAAACTGAGACTGGAAGAGGGTAAGTAATTTGCTCAAGATCACACAACGGTTAGAAAGTGATAGAGCTGTGATTCAAATCTGGATTGAACATAAGCCCTGATTATTTTCTCACTATTCTTCTACCTTCTATCTACCCATCAAACTTTCATTTATTGAATACCTACTATGTCTTGGGCTTTGTCCCAAATTCTGGGAATATAACATTAAATTGAGACACAGCTTCCAGTGTAAGAGGAAGACTTAGGAATGTGGGTAGTGGAGCTAACATTTTTGAGCATCTACATATATGCCAGATACTGTTCTAGCTTCTTTGCCCCAATTATCTCATTTAATCTTCACAACAGTCCTTTAATACTGCGATCCCCAACCCTCGAGCAAGGGAAGCTTCATCTGTATTTACAGCCGCTCCCCATCACTCGCATCACTGCATAAGTTCTGCTTCCTGACAGATCAACAGCAGCATTAGATTCTCATAGGAGCACAAACCCTACTGTAAACTGCACATGTGAGAGATCTAGGTTGTGTGCTCCTTATGAGAATCTAATGCCTGATGATGTGGGGTGGAGCTGAGGCAGTCATGCTAGCACTGTGGAGTGGCTGCAAATACAGATAATCATTAACAGGTTTGACTGCACAGAGACCATAATAAATCAATTGCTTGCAGACCCATATCAAAACCCTTTCAGTGAGTGGCAAATGACAATTAAGCTGCATCTTGTAGCAAGCTGTATAGTGGCAAGTGAGTCAATGTACTTTCAATTGTACAGCTGCATCTGGTGGCAAGCTTTAAGTCAGAATCAGACACTTATTTTAGTCTGCGCATGGCCCACCCATTATTTTATTTACCACTTCTATCCGCATCTCTTTCCTGCATTATGCACTTGTCTCAGTCACAGTTGTGGTAAGCCCACAAGATAATCCTAGCAAAAATGAGTAAAAAACAAATGTCACTGGAGAGCTTCCTTGAAAAGTGGGAAAGACCCAATGATGAAAGAGCAGAAGACTCTAACACTGTCAACAAGATGAAAGCTGCATTTAAAAGAAAATACCAAAAGTCCTACTTAAGTTATGGATTCATTGCAACAGGTGATTCACGTTCTCCAAGACTGCTTTGTATATGTGGTGACTGGCTATCCAACAAAGCCATGAAAGCTTCAAAACTGCTTCACCACATGGAAACCAAGCACCCTGTATTAAAAGACAAGCCTTTGGAGTTTTTCAAAAGAAAAAAACATGAACATGAAGAACAGAAGCAATTTTTGAAGGCCACCATTTCATCAAATGTGTCTACACTGACAGAATCATTCTTAGTGGCTAACCACATTGCTAAGCTAAGAAGCCCTTTACTATTGATGAAGAGTTAATCCTGTCTGCTGCTAAAGACATTTGAACTTTTAGGAGAGGCTGCAGTTCAAAAGGTGCCATGTGTTCCTCTTTCAGCTAGCACCATAACTAGACAAATTGATGAAATAGCAGAGAATACTGAAGCACAATAGTTAGAGAGGATTAATGAGTCACCATGGTATACAATCCAGGTTGACAAGTCTGCTGATGTCGACAAGGCAACGATGCTTGTTTTTGTGCAATGTATTTTTCAGGTGGATGTACGTGAGGATATGTTATGTGCCCTTTTGTTGCCAACCAACACCACAGCTGCAGAACTATTCAAGTCTTTGAATGATACATATCAGGAAAACTGAATTGATCATTTTGCATCTGTATATGCATGGACGGAGTGGCTGCCATGACTGGACGGCTTTCTGGTTTCACTTCTTGGGTCAAGAAGGTCACTTCTGAATGGGAGTCTACATACTGTGTCATCCATAGAGAAACACTGGCTAGCTGACAAATGTCACCTGAACTAAACAACATTTTGCAGGATGTGATTAAAATTATCAACCACATTAAAGTAAATGCCCTTAACTCATATCTGTTTGTGTAGCTCTGTGAGGAGACAGACACAGAGCACACACATCTTCTCTTATACATAGAAGTGAGATGGCTTTCTAGAGGTAGATCACTAGCCAGAGTTTTTGAGTTATGAGAGCCACTCCAGAGATTTCTTTTAGAAAAACAGTCACCACTGGCAGCACATTTCAGTGACACAGAATGGGTCACAAAACTTGCTAACTCGTGTGACATATTCAACCTGCTCAATGAACTCAGTCATTTCAGGGGAGAACAACAATTGTGTTCAAGTCGACAGATAAAGTGGCTGCATTTAAAACCAAACTGGAATTATGGAGGTGACGAGTGAACATTGGGATTTTTGACATGTTTGAAACATTAGCAGCGATTTTGAAAGAGCCTGAGCCAGGGCCTTCTTTCTCCTAGCTGGTGCATGATCACCTATCTCAGCTTTCCAGAGTTTGAGAATTACTTCCCAAACACAAAAGACCCCCAAACTGGGAAGGAATGGATCTGTGACCCATTTATGAATAAGCCAGGTGAATCAACTTTGTGCCAGAAGAGGATCAATTGCTTGATATCGCAAATGATGGTGGCCTAAAAGTATGTTTGAGACAACTTCGAATCTCTATACATTCTGGATTAAAGTCAAGGCAGAATATCCTGAGATTGCCACGAAAGCACTGGAAAGCCTGCTTCCATTTCCAAAATCCTATCTTTGTGAAGCAGGGTTTTCTGCAGTGACAGCAACCGAAAGGAGATTATAGAGTAGACTGGATATAAGAAACACATTTCAGGTGTCACTGTCTCCCATTACCCCCAGATGGGACGATCTAGTTGCAGGAAAACAAGCTCAGGGCGCCCACTGATTCTGCATTATGGTGAGTTGCATAATTATTTCATTATATATTATGATGTAATAATAATAGAAATAAAGTACACAATAAATGTGATGTACTTGAATCATCCCCAAACCATCCCCCTTCTTCCGGTCCATGGAAAAAATTATCTTCCATGAAACTGGTCCCTCATGCCAAAAAGGTTTGGGACTTCTGCTTTAGTATTTCATTGTTATCCCATTTAACGAATGAGGAACCTGAGGATTTGAGAAGTTGTCATGTGCCCATCACTCAGCTAGTGAGCTAGGAACTCAGTACTCAAATCCAGGCAAGTCTGGCTCTGAAGCCATATTCTTTCACCATACTCACCCCCCATTATAATAAATCAGCATCTAGCTCTAAGTAGACCATTGAAGGAATGAGTGTATTTCTGCAGGGAGTCCTTCAATAGGCCTATGCCTTCTGTTAAGGTATTTCCTCAATAGCTCTTTGCCTGATACAAAGACCTGCTTCACTCTGGGCAAAGGGCAGGAGATACATCACCCTTGGAGTTTATAATGGCAGATGTCAGGTTTCCCTATGTGACTATGTCTGTAACTGCTAAGTTTATAAACACTCCTTGTTGGTTTTACATAACAGTCCTCACTAAGGAAAGAGTGAACTGCTTCTCTCCACAGGTCCCATTGGTTCGTATGGATAAGAGAAAAGGCACTGGAAAGTAAATTGAAGCCAGATGAAGAGATTGGGCACCCCTCTTTTTCCCTTATAAGGGGCCCTGACATTGTAGGATAGATCTAGCTTGCTATTTAGAATCAGACAGATCCTGCTTCAAATCCCAACTCTGCCACCTCCTTGGTATATGACTTTGAGCAAGTGACTTAACCTCTTTGAGTTCCATTCTGAAAATGAACAGGATAAAACAACCTTGTATGTTGTTACGAGGATGAAATAAGATAACATGAACAAATTTAATGGCATGGGTTTCAGCATCCTGTTAATATAACTGAGATCACATGAACAATATTAACATTTCCGTATCCGTATACCCTTATCTTTCATAGCAGGAAATTCAGTCTTTTACAATGTTTCTCTTCCTCAGATAGTTCCAAGAATTCTAGCGATTCTTACAAGTGTTTGTACACTCCTCACGGTATAACTTATCACCATAAAAACTCTGCTAGGACTTCATAATGCTAGGCCTCAGTCTATCTAGAAACCACTTCTAGGCTGGAACTTTATTCCTTTGAATATTGTTTTCATCTTTGCCATTATCTTCAGAGATGCAAATCTGTGACCTATTAAAATGAAAGTGAAACGCCAATCCTGTATCCCAATGCCAGAAATTAACATGCCACAGAACAATGCTACCATGAAGTGCCCTTCTTTTTGTACTCATTTCAGTAGTATCCTACAGAAAATACCTTGGGCTCCAAAGTATTACAGAATTTACTGATTCATCTCTTCTGATTCACACATGCAGAGCCATTAATCTTGGTCAGATACCCAGGCTTTTATTGACTATAGCAGGGGCCACCACTGCCTGCTGATGTCCAGGGCCCATGGCTGCTTCATCCTGCTGGACTCTTCCTCCCTGTGAATAAATTCCCTCTGAAGCTTCTATTGATCCTCTGCAGTAACTTACATCAGCATCCCTTCCTCCTTCCTTTCTTTTCTCCCCTTTCTCGGCCTTCCTACCCTCCTCCTTTCCCAATTTATTAAATATGTCTGTGTATTTGTCAGAACCCCTGGAAAGGGTTCAAGTTTTTCATTTTGGTTTTGATTTTTGCCTACAAAACTTCTATGTAGTTCTGACTTTACTTTTCTTTTCTTGCTTTCTGAGAGAAAAGACATCATTGGGTGCTCTCCTTGGCAGCACGTATACTAAAATTGGAATGATACAGAGAAGATTAGCACGGCCCCTGCGCAAGGGTAAAACGCAAATTCATGAAGCGTTCCATGTTAAAAAAAAAAGAAAAGTCATCATTGAATCCCAGCATTGGAATAACTAATGTTGAGAGCCAGATCACTTTGTGAGTGGCTGATTTCTATTCAAAAGTGTGTCACTGATACACAGTCATTGGATGTAGCTATTAGGGGTGTGGGGCAAGAGGAACTTTCCAGCTTCACTCATCATAAGCATCTTCTCCTAGGTCTGCTTCCAGCAATTCTAGACAGCCTATCACATAGATAAGTATCCTGACCAGTGTGTGTCCCCTAAGAGGTATGCAGGGAACAGGCACATATCTGTAAACCATTCTCATTCCCCTAAAAGCTACTCATGGCCTCCAAAAGATGCTTTTCACTCTTTTAATTCAGCTAGAGATGGTAAAGGATCTTTTTCTGGTCTCATCACTACCACTTACTAACTGTACACTTTGAGTACATCACTTGAACTCTGATTGTCAATTTCCTCAACTCTTAACTAGGGTCAGCAGTCTCCATCCTGCTTGCCTCACAGTGGCATTGTAATTATCAAGGAGAGTGCTTAGAAAACTCTAGAAGGACTAGAACAACCTCGACACTATTGACATTTTGAGCTAGATAATTCTTTTGTGAGGGAGGCTGCCCTGTGCATTGTAGGATGTTTAGCAGCATCATGGCCTACCACTAGATACCACCCTCCTCCTAGTTATGACAACTAAAAATATCTCCAGATATTGTCAGATATTCCCTGTAGGTTAAAATTATCCCCAGTTAAGAACCACTAGACCAGGGGGCTGCTCATTTTTAATGTCGTTGCTGTTGTTGTTGAAAGAATTGAAACACGGACTTCGGTGGGGGGGGGAACCAAGGGCAACACACCTAACCTAATCATTTGTACCATGGGAAGGGCGGCGGGAGGAGTGGGGAGGAGGGAGGAGGGGACGGGTATTTGTATACACAAGGAGTGCAATGCGCACTACCCGAAGGATGGACATATTTGAAACACAGACTTCAGGGGGGGGGGAACCAAGGGCAACACACGTAACCTAAACATATGTACACCCATAATATGCTGAAATAAAAAAAAAAAAAGAATTCAAATCCAAAGCAGAATGCCCCATTTGAAGAATGAGAGATAAGTCGAAGAGCAAAATGGGGTCCCCACTTGCCCATGTGGAGAGGGAAAGGACAAAACCTAGAAGGTATAGGAGCTGATTTTCCTGATCTTGGCTGTGTCACTGAGGCATTCTGTTGGGTCAGTGATAGGAGGATGGTTGAAAGGCAGACAATGTCCAGCTCCCTATAAGCCCCAAAGAGCAAATCAACACCCAGACTAATCCATGCAGATCCCCTGCCTTCCCTCCCTCTCCTGGAGGCCCCACTCTTGAGCTTTTAATTTGTTTTCACAGCAGTTTGAACAAATTGAATTTGTTAATTAAAGTGGTAAAATGAAATGCTGAGCATTATTGACTAGATGCTAATGCCATTAACAGGACTGAAGGAGAGGGACCCAGCCTGTCAATCGCTGCACAAATCAGATCAGCAGAGGCCACGGTACAGACTGTGCCTGAAGGCTGAAGGGACAGACCTGTTTACTTGTTATGTGATTTTGTCTTTATCAGTCAGGATCTGTAATTGCCAAGACATTCTTTTAGCAAATAGTTAACTCTTTTGTGCCAGAGCTTGTTCTGTGTGCTGAGGATATACTGATGAATCACACAAAACCCCACCCTCAGGAATCTCAAGCTTTAATGGGGGAAGGAAATAAAGAAATGTGGCTCTAGCATAGCACAGGGGCTTAAGAGTTTGGGTTTTGGAGGGAAAAGACCTGGCATTGAAATCCAGACTCTGCCTCTGACAGTTAGGGTAAGTGACTATACCTTCAGTTTCTTTTTCTATAAAATAGGGATGATAATAGCACCTCCTTCATAGGGTTTCTGTAAAGATTATATGCAACAATTCAGGTAAGACACTTAACACAGTCCATGGCACAAGGTAAGTGCTCAATAATAGCCCTTATACACTTATTACCACATATTATTATAAAGTTAAACACAAATGCATAGGGGAACACAGAAGGAGGGAGAGACTGTACCTGCTTTGAGGAGATTGATTAAGAAGTCTCTGAAATGTGACACTTGGAGTTTGGCATTCCAGATGGAGAAATGGGAAAGGGTTTAGAGGTGGAGAAAAGAGTACATGCAAAGCTTTGTGCATATAAAAATGCCAATTTATTTTGGGATGGTAGAAGTCTGTGGGAATAGCCAAAGGGCTGGGTTTGAAAGACACCCTAATCTCATTCTCATCTCAGGCCTTCACAGCTGCTGGTCCCCTACTTGGAATAGTCTTCTACCTCTTCTCCTTGCTGACTCCTCCCCGTTCTTTGTTTAAATGTCACCTCCTCAGGGAAGAAATTCCTAACTACCCATCCTAAAATAGGTCATCTTATTTTCTGATAGAACCCTGTTTTTCCCCCTTTAAAGCACTTATTGAAATTTATAATTACATATTTTATCTACTTATTTAATCTCTGTCTCTTTCACTGGGCTGTATCTCCACGATGGCAGAGAACACATTAGTTTTTTTACCACTAGGTAAACAGTACCCAGCACAGCACAGGGCATAGAGTAGACATTAACATTTGTTGAATGGATGATTGATCTATGTACCAAAATGGGCAGATAAGACATAAGTGCTTTGGTTTGCATAAGGCATAATCATTTTGGTCAGTAGCAAATAGATATTAATGAATCATTTAGGAATAGGAAGAGTAACAATACTTGTTGAGTGCCTACTATGAGCCACGTAAAAGCCACTTAAAGCACTCTTAAAATGCTTTATTTCAAATCCTTCCAATAATCTTAGGATGTAGATATTATTGTCCCAATTTTAGGGATAAGGAAATTGAGACTCAGAAATTAGGTTACTTGCCCCAAAGCATCCTGCTGTAAAATGGGAGAACTGTAATTAAAACCCAGATCTGTTTGGTCCCACACCAGTGCTCTGGAAGGCCTAAGGGCTTAGAAATGTCCCCAAAAGACTGAGAGCCCAAAGCAGTAGGGACTATGGTGATCTTCCTGGAGACCTGGGTTCTAGCCCCAGAGTCACATGGTTAAAATTTTTCAATAATTGCCTGCTCTTTGCATCTGACAAGCCACCATTTGCTGTTGAAAATATAAACTTCATAATTAGACAATAATAAAGTAAAGCCTGATTTTATTCATTTATTTAATTTCCATTAAAGTCATCAAAAGTGATTTACTGATTACAAAAGAAAAAAAGAGAAAAAGCCACTTGCAAAGGTCAAATATTTGTAGGCAACTTAACAGATGCTGGGTTCTGGGGAAGCAGTTAGTGTCATGGAGAAACACCATATACTTGAAACCCATAATCGGAGTCTGGGGTTTGTAAATAGCTTATTTTTTAAAGGCATGCCACACAATGAAAACATTAGGTAACAAAGGAAAAAATCTATGAAAATGAGTAACAATGAAACTGAATCATCAAAGGCCTGAATTTATGATAGCTACAGAGCCATCAAGTGAAGCCGAAGTTGATAGAAGTAATCATAACAATAATAATAGTTAATAATAACTCCCACCTCGTCAGCCAAGTGTCATCATCTGACTCTAAAGCTAATCTTATCTCTCCCATTCTCTAGTCATGGCATCTTGAACAATATGCTTTACCTCTCTGAGGTTCATATTCTTATCTGCACAATGGGCTTATTATGCCTTCTTCAGGTAGCTCTACTAGAAAGAGACTAGACTAGGAATTGGAGGCTTAGATTCAGCTCCTATCTCTGTCAGACTCACTTCAAATTCTCAGGAAAATCTCGTTCTTACTCTGGGCCTTACTTTACCCATCTGTCAAGGATTGAGGTTAGACTGCATGCTTGCTAAGGCCCCTTCCCACTGTGATACTTTGTGTTTTCAAGAGTACAAAGCTCTACCCAGATGTAAAAGATGGTAGGTTTGGCAGGCATCATTAAGGGAGATTCCCATCAAAAAATCCCAAAACAACAAATGCTAGTAAGGATGTGGAGAGACAGGAACACTCTTACACTGCTGGTGGGACTGCAAATTAGTGCAACCTCTGCAGAAAAGAATTTGGTGATACCTCAAAGAGCTAAAAATAGTAATACCATTCAGTCCAGCAATAGCACTATTAGGCATTTACCCAAAAGAGCAAAATATATGCTATAATAGAGACATCTGCACCTGAATGTTTATGGCAGCACAATTCACTATTGCAAAGATGTGGAAACAACCCAAGTGCGGTCAATTCATGAGTGGATTATTAAAATTTGGTATATGTATACAATGGAATATTACTCAATCATAAGAAATGACAATGACAATGACAATGATTTTCCTGGATTGAACTTAAGCCCATTATCCAAAGTGAGGTATCACAAGATGGGAAGAATGGGCTCCACTTGTACTCGCCATCAAATTGGTACTAACTGATGAACACTAGGGTGCTCACATGGCAGTAATACTCTCCAGGGATTAGGGGGATGGGGGGTAAATCCACAACAAAAGGACACGGTGAGCATTGTAGGAGGGAAGGGCATGCCTCTAACTCTCACTTGGGTGAGGCAAAGACATAAAATGTAACCATAATGTTTATATCCTCATAATACCCTGAAAAAAAAATATTCTGACAATTCTGAGGGGATTTTCCAAGCTTTTCTTTGAACTTGCTGAGGAACCTTGGGAAAGTCTCTTCACCTAAGTTTCTTCATCTGTAAAATGGTATAATTTTGTGCATTTAGCATGGTTTTCTAAGACTATAAAATGAATAAAGGAAGAAGGTCTATGCAAACAAACTGTAAATTGCCCTTTGAGTATTACTTGCAAATGAGACTGGGATGATTCTTTCTCATCCATATAGCCAATAAAGCATCATAGCCAGATTGGGGGTGGCTACTTCAATACCAGTAAGTGCTCAAGCCCTCCTCAAGGACTCAAAGCTGCTTCAGTGTTAGAATCAGACATCAGAGTGCAGCTCTCCTGAGCTGTGTGGGGCTGAAGAGACTGTAAGGGCCCATCGAGCCTGCCACTCGGATAGCACTTATATAACAAAACTGGTTTTTATTATAACATATAACATAACTGATTCCAGCTGGCTTTTCATGTCTCTTTTGGGATCAGATAAGATCTCTGTGAAGCTTAGCCTGGCCTGTGGATTGTCATCATAAAGGGTGACTTCCCAAAAGAGCATACTAAGGAGAGAAAAGATACTGAGCAACTGCAGAACAGCAAATGTTCTCACTTGTCAAAAAGAGAAGGCAGCAAATTTTTTCTACTTTTTTTGTAAGACCAGAGAACTTTAGTCCCTGGTGTTGGGGTTTGACGTACTCAATGAACTATACCTCTGCTCCCTATCCAAGATCACACCCAACTGAGAGATGTAGTCAGGTAAATTACACTTAGAAAAGCGAGGTTGGAAAACATGACTGAAGTGGGTGGCAACAAATACTGAACCCTAGAAACCTATGTCCTCTTCCCAGGCACAGGCAGCAGTGGGGCAGAGCACAGAGGGCAGAACTGAGTGTACACTGTAGGTAGGCTGAATCCGGAGAGACATAGAGCATAAGCTGAACTTTACTGCTCAATTCTCCTACTGTCACCCCCCACTCCCTAAGGAGACTCTGGTAAGGGAAGGAGTTGGTGGGAGTTGCGGGGAGGAAGGATAGTACTCTAGTAGGGCTTACTCCATCTTGAAACATATCCACAGCCAGTGGAGAGACACTAGAGTGTTTTCAATAGCATAGTCACATAGTGAAATTTATGTTTTGGAAACAGCACTCTAGAATATGAGTGGAAGATGGATTTGAATATAAAGTACAATGCATATTGGTACAAATTCATGGCTTCCTAACTGCTCAGCAGGCTGTAATCAAAATTTATTGACTGAATCAATATCATTGACACATTTGTACTCTCAGAACTTAGTATGTTTAACATCTTTGTTGAATGAATGAATGAACAATTGAAAATATGAAGTAGAAGATTGGCTTCTAGAGGCAAGGTACAGGGCTCAATGATTGAGATAAGTACACCAAAAGCATGATCATACAGGGGAACTTGAAGAGATGGCTAATATAACAGAGCACAGAGTTAGGATCTCAAAACACTTGGATTCAGAGACTGAATAGAAACCATGAAATCAAAGTTTTAGGGGTCCTAGAGAAAGGATGAAACTCAGAACTAAGGCAGCAGCCATGGGAATAGAAAGGAGGGGAATGAGCTAAAGGATTCTTTGGGGACTGGATGCAGGGATGGGGGTGATTAAAGTATCTCAGAGGATTCTTAGGTTTCTGGCTTAAGGAACTAGGTGGGTGGTGATGTCCTTTCCTGGGATAGGGAACACGGGAGGAAGAGCATGCTGCGGAAAGATGATAGTTTACTTTCGAGACATTTTTGAGTTTGAGGTGACTGTGGGATATCTCGGTGGTTGTGTATAGTGTGCTGTGGTACATTCAGGTCTGAAGCTCAAAAGAAAGGACTTAGATTTCCACCAAGCACTCCTTCTATGTCTAAGGTGAACATATAATTTATCTTCCAAATTTCACTTTTGAGAGTGAAAGGTGGTACCATTAATAATTACACTGGGACAACAGATACCCATACTGGGACATGTCTCCCAGCCTTGCTGCCCTGATCACCACGTGCTCTGGTTCATTAATGCTGCCCCTCACTAAGCCCTGGGGATACCTCCTGATGAGTCACACCCCACCTGGCATAATGTCTGAGTGTCTCCCACCCACTCCTCTCTGCAGAAAGCAAAGTCTCTCAGTCAGCCCCTAGACACATACATTATTGAATCATTCAGCCTAGGGTCTCCAGGGATATTGAACCTATTCTCAATCCTTTACCATTAGATAAACATTAGGGAAAAGAAAGGGAATTAAACCTTTCTGCAGCTCCCCAGGGGCACTTACCAAAATAGGCTACCTCATCAAAACAGCATTTAACTAAATGGGTGAGCAACATCAACGAGGGAACCTGGGGAGAGAGGCAAGGCTCCTGCTGAGAAAGCAGCAAGGGGAACCAAGAGGATGCAAATCAGCTTTCTGGCCTTGGGACTATGGAGGGCAGAGCGTAACCAAGGAAAGGCCACCTTTCCTTAACTCCCCCAAGCAGGGTCAACTGCTCCCCTTGGGCAAAGTTAAGTGGGGCTGATTGGAAAAATATAATAACAATAGTTACTATGTGTGCTACTTCACAGTTTCCCAAACAGTTTCCCATCAGCATTTCATTCTGATCTTTAGCAGAAACCTGACAGGAAGGCAGGGCAAGAATTATTATCCACATTTAATGGTACTGGAAACAGAAGGTCAGAGATGTGAAGTAACTTGCCTGTGGTCACACAGAGCTGCCTCTTATTAGCACATAGAGCTAGTTGTAGGAATGAGGTTCTTTGGGCTCAAGAAGATGTGGGTGCTGCTTCAGGGAAAAGGGACTACACTTGATCTCTGTATTCCCACCAGCCATCAGATCTGATGAATAAAAGTCACAGGGAAGAGATTCTGACTTAATAAAAGGAAGAAATCAGTTGCCTACTAATGATACGGGGCTGCCTTGTAATGTAGCGAGCTCCCTGTCTCTGGATGAATTTAAGGAAAAGTTGAATGGCAGTTCCATTTTAGAAGGAATTCTCTGAACTGAATATGAGGTTGAACTAAATGATCTCTAAGATTTTCTAAGTATTTACCGAACATCTACTATGTGATAAATATCATATACAGGTATGTATACCACATATCATGTATATGCATATATATGTATGCATGTGCACACACACACATATGCATACACACACACATATATTTATCTTTATTTCATTTTTGGCATAATCATGGAAGGTAGAGATTATGAATGATTCTATTTTTTAGAAGGAAGAACTGAGTCTCAATGATGGTAACACTTGAAATAATTTGATGCTAATTCAGACCTTTCTTTAAAGCAAATCACATATAATCTTTGTGTAAAACAGTAAAGAGGAGAAAAGGTAAGCCGTTTTTTCTGACACATAAGATTACTAAGTACTGTTTTCCAAAGTTCTCTGTGTGTATATATGTGTGTGGTTATGTGCTTCTCTAAACTGTATTCAAACATTGTTTTTGTTTGTTTGGCTGGTTTTTGTTTGTTTGTTTGTTTTTGGTGAAGGAGTTGGGGGGTTAAAAAAACTACTTAAAGACTGTCATTCCTAGAAAAACACTCATTAAAAAGGTTTACAGCAGAAAACAGCAGAAAGGTAACCTTTAAGTGTCATTTCCTACCATAGCTAAGAAATCTTTACAGTTCTACAAGGGTCACTCTTTGCCATGATTGGCCCAGACTTTTTGAAATAATCTTATATCGATTTATGAGATGCTTCATTTTTTAACTTGCACTCAGGTTAACTTCTGTACACAGTTTCCCTGGCAACTGTATAACTGCAGAAAACAATGCCTTTCTCCTGGGTCTCATTTCCGGCAAGTATGCAACAAGAAAAACTTTTTGTTCTCATAACATTAAAAGAGCATCAGTGGTCTTTTGACAGGTGAAGAAATGTTCAGAAATACCATCTTCACTCTTTAAAATTCAACAAGTAACAGCACTTTTCCTTTCCTGGGCATTTCCTTTCCATTAATTTTATGTATCTTTTATATGGAAAACATTAGACTAAAGGAATACCTTTTTTTAAGGGTAAGAAAAGCTCTAAGAATACAGTTTTTTCTTTTCCAACCCTGTGGTCTGTGAAATTACTAGGGTTTAATTAAACTTGCGCAAAGTTTTTCTTTTAAGGGAAGACACACTGTACCATGCTGTACACCTATGTCTCTCTCATCTATGTCCTGGGGTAACCAAGAAGCAATCAGGCAAGAAGGAAGTAGGCAGCCTGGTCTGGCACTGGTAGGATACCCACTGCATGTTGCCCAGGTGGAAGCAGGGACCTCCTGAGTTGATGCAGCAGAATCCCTAGAGTCTTTTGGGGGAGTCAGATAGGAAACCTAGGTTTTAGGGACTCACTCCCACACACTTTCCTGGGAGGAATGGGCTGATCTCACATACACAAAGAAGAGCACCAAAATGGGAGTCAGAAGGAGAAGAAGGTAACCACATTTATTCAGTTAGTCAGGCAGCCAAGAAATGAACAAACAAACCAATATAGTGTGATATTGATTCTATGAAGAAAAATGCAGCAGGATAAGAGACAGAGTAGGGTGAGGGCTACTTGAGATAGAGTAGGCAGGGAAAGCTGTCTGAGTAGGTGACATTTTAACAGAGACCTGAATGAAGTGAAGGAATGAAAGGATACATGGAGAAAGAGTGTTTCCATCCATTTAGTATCTGGTGTATATGCACAGTAGCCCTGTAAATGAGAAATAATCATACCCATTTTTATGAAGGAGAGAATCTGTCTGGCTCCTAAACCTGCCATGTTGCTGCATACCAACTTTGTAAATCTTTAAACATGGCACTTATTCCCTTGTATTAGAGTTTTTGCTTAACTTTTTTTTTTTTTTTTTTTGAAAACTGCTATCCAAGGTCACTTCTAGTTCATCATACATTGGTCTCTACATCTCAATATCATCTTATGGCCTCCATGCAACCACTTGGAGGAAGATTTGAGTAGCAACCATTGAGATGACACTTAAGTTTTCTGAGCCTCAATTTATTTATCATAAAAAATGCCTGATAGTATCTACCTCGTAGGGTCAGTGTGAAGATTAGACTATGTATATAAAATACTTAGCAAGTGCTAATTTTATTATAGTGAGCCCTCAGAAAATAATAGCTGTTGTTATTGTTGATATTCCAGACCTGTCATGAAATTGCTGTGCAACCTTGGGTAAGTCACTTAGCCTCTGGCACAGTGCCTAGCCCATAATAGACATAGAATAAATGATTGAATAAATGAATGGATGAGTGTATTAACCAGCATGACTTTCAGTTTCTGTTTTGTAGAGTGAAGGAATTAGATTAAAAAATGGTAATGACAAAATATTTACAACATGCCATACACAAGCCCTTTTATATGTGTGATCGATTTTAATCAGTCTGTAGGCATGTACTCATCTAACTCCTTATCCTACAGATGAGGAATTTGAGGTTCAGAGATGGAAGAGGACCTGCCCAAGGTTATAGAGCAAGTCTTTCTGTGCTATAATTCTTTGTCCTAAAGTAACTGTGAGCGTGAATTATTTAGCTCATATCAAGATTTAATTTGCTACAATGGTGTTAGCTATCTAGGTTGCTATTATGCAGCTCTATTGTGGCAAATCATATTAGGAATCAACAAAAACTTAAAGGTGGGGGACCTTAATGGCTTAATAACAACAGATATGACATTCAAAAAAAAAATCCTGTTTGATCTATGCCAGTTCAGGAAAGAGAGCAGAGACAAGAGGGTTGGAATTGTTATTGGGTAATAAAGAAGTAGGAAATTTCTCCAGATCTTGGAGTATGCCAAGTAGAAGTCTAGTTTGTAAATTGAAAGGGAGCCTGAACTAAGCCCTTAATCCCTTACACATGTCTAGTCTTTTCAAGTTTACAAAGCTCCTTCTTGTGTGTGATCATATGTGGGCCCAAATGTAGCAAGCTAGGTAAAGAGCGTCTGAAAGGGTTGATCTGGCTGAAGAGACACTCTAGAGACTGGCCAGTCACCCAGGCCTAGTGTCATGGGGGATTGATGGTCCAGATCTTCAGTTATAGCTCAATATATTTAAGTTGGACAGGAGACAAGTCTTGCCTAGTGAGTTTAGTACACATCTGGTAGCACTTCCCAGGAGGCCTATTCCTAGGCTCAAAGGACCAAGGCCACACTTGCTGGTTCTTTCTTGGAGGTGCTCTACAATAATAAAATCAGAGAAAAGCCTAAGATGGCAGAATAGGAAATCGTGCTGATTATCAGGACTGACTGATATAAAGAAGGAAATGAGTCACAAAGTTAGAAGCCTGAAAGATCTCTAGGAAATTTTGATTCAGAAATGGGTCAAGGCAAGTGGTTCCAGGATAACCCATAAAAGGTGACAATGTTAGAGTTCCACTTTCCAACATTGACATCTCTACACAACTTATCAGATGTTGAGAATACAATGATGAGCAGACACACATGATCCCTACCTTCATGAAGTTTTCAGTTAAGACAGGCATTAATTAAATATGTAGTAATAATCCACAAAAGCTGCTACAAATGAAATGTCTTATCGGAGATTATAATAGGAAAACCTGGTATAATTTCCAAATTCAAGGGTGACACCCCTGAGGAAGTGATTTTGAGCTGAAATGTAAAGTATGAGTTGATTTTAAAAAGGTGCAGGAGGGAGGTGAGTAGAGAAAATTGCTCCAGAAAAAGAGAACCATGGAAACAAAGGCTGAAAGCAGAAGGTAGTGTGGCATGTTTTTGAACTGAAAGGATACAAGTGTGGCTGAAGCAAAGATATTGAGGCGAAAATGAGACTTGACAAGTAGATCGGGTCAGATTATGCTAGGCCTTCACCATTGGGCACATTTTAATCTTTTACCTCAGAACCTTTAAGTAAGGGAGTAAGGATCAGATTTGTTACACAACAGAATAACTGTTATGTAAAGAATGAATTGGCGAGGCAAGAGAATTGCTTGAGACCAGGAGTTGGATACCAGCCTGGACAACACAGTGATACCCGTTCTTTACAGAAATTAAAAATGTAGCTGGACTTGGTGGTGCATGTCTGTAGTTCCAGCTACTCAGGAGGCTGAGGAGGGTAGTTCACTTTAGCCTAAGAGTTCAAGGTTACAATGAGCTATGATCATGCCACTGCACTCCAGTCTGGGTGACAGAGCAAGACCCTGTCTCTAAAAAAAATTTAAAAATAAAAAAATTTTTAAAATTAAAAAGAATGGATTGAAGGTGTGCCAAGCCATGCAGTCTCCGAGACTCACAAGCCAAAAGAACAACAAGGGAATCCTTGTTGGTCTGGAGAAGATTGTTGGTGAATCTAAGGCATGTAGCAGAAAATCTAAATCTAAAATCCTAGCAGGTAGCATGACTAAAATCCTAGGGTTTAGACTGGACTGTTGTCATTAAAGCAGCCATTGAGAGCTTGGGCCTGGTCTGAGAGTAAAGGATTAAATGTCACACAGTATAACCTATTAGAACCTGTCAGAAGTAAAAAATAAAATGCAAGAATGTAAATTACTTAGTTCAGCAATTCCATGTACCAGACAACATTGTCTATTGTCTCATTTAAATTCTCAAGCCATTATTTGAGGAAGAGTTATCTATTATAATCCCAATTTTATAGGTGAGAAGACTGAGATCCAGAGAGGTTAAGTAGCTTTCCCAAGAGCATCCAGCTAGTAAATGGGGCCAGGATTTGTGTGAAGTTCATTGGATTCCAAGTTCAGTCCTCTCCTAATTCACCACTCCCTTTAAAAAATGGCATCAAATTCGAGGAAAATAGTAAGCCTAAGGGAAAAAGAGACCTATGGAAACAGCTGATTCTGTAATTTAACTAAACTGCCATGGAATTCTAAACAGAACTTTATTACATTTTTATGCCAACAGTCTGAATTGAGCCCCAGGTCCATCTGACCCAACTATTTCCTTCCAGGAATACATATTAAAATTGGGGTGAGAGCCCAGAACAGTCGGATTCTGTCTCAAGGCACCTGTGCCAAGATTCTGGTTGAAATTTTTAATTGAGTTCAAATCCTTGTAAATGGGGATGTACTAATCCAAATGTTGATTAAGCATTCATTCTAGCTGCTAGAAGGATGTGGCTCTAATCCTAAGCTACAGTGATGGGTTGTCTATTCCTTGTAGCACTGTGCTGACTTCTCCCTACAGTTAGTGGGTGCTTCTCACAGAAGGCAAGAAGAAAGGAGAAGCAAGGATGTGGCATTCTTGGTACACATCCTAAAGCTCTTAGCCCAGATGAAGTCATGGCTTTCAAAGCATTATTGGACCTTAAACTGTACATTTTTAAAACTTACTAAATAAGCAGAATGCATACTCTTAGATATCATCGTGATGGCTGACCATTGTAGGGTGCCATTCTGGCTCTTAACTGTGTAGCCACATCATGATCCACATAAGAAACCTGGTTTAGGCAATCTTAGTGCTTAAAGGGCAAACACAATGGTATGTGGAGAGAGAGAGCATGGGTTTCACGGGAAGACCATGGACTTTGGGCAAGCAGATTTGGGCTCGAATATATAGCATTGAGCCATGCAGCTCTGAGAGACTAGGGTTAACTCAAGTTGGGTTTGACCCACAGCTCCTATGTCAATTTTGAGGAAAGTGCCCAACACGGTGCTTATTATTACATAATCTGTAATAATAACAAGCCACCTGGCTATGCTGCCCCCAATTTTTATTCCTAGTGTGTTCCTCCAACCTCTTCCACCTTCTTCCACAAAATGCAGTCTGACACTTTGTTCTTGCTGGCGGATAAATATTAACATGCTACTTCTGCCAAAGCACTTGATATAATTACGGTCTACACGTCTAGCTGCCTTACCTCTTCACCTATCCTTTCCAGCATCTTGCTCAATTGAACACTGAACTTTTGTGGGCGAGAGATCATGTCTGACTCACATCTGGGGCTCCAGTACCTTATACAGTTCTTGACCTGGTAGCTGTTGAATGAATGAATGAATGAATTATGAAGGAAAAAACAAATGACTTTTAGGCAGTCAAAGTTTACCAACAAATGATAGTGATGTATAAGAAGATAGTGAGCCCCCCACCACCAAAGATGTTCCAGTAGAGACTCCAGGGTTCCTGGGGATGTTGAACTAGGTCACTTTTAAAGGTTCTTCTATATTTAAGATACTTCCATGTTTAAGATACAGAGGGGTGCTGAACACTCTCTGCCCTCTGCATACTAGATGCATCATCTTTGAACTCTATGACATGAAAAAAAGTTAGTTGTATTGATACTGATGTGAAGTTGTCAAGTCATAAGCATCTGGGCCTTAAGAGACCTCCAATCATCTGCACCATATGATAGACAAGAGGACTAAGACAGGCCAGCTACAGGCAGAATGGGGATAAGAGCACCACTGTCCTGAATGCCATTCCAAGGCTCTTTCCATTCAAGCTGTTTGTCAGCAAACTTTACTTTTCCAGAACCCAAACAGACTTCAAGAGGACATAAATACCAACTTCCTGTCTCTAGGTAGCAAAGCAATTCAGCTGTCTACAACAGAGTGATACCCAGTGATTTTAAATCATCCCTGGCCATGCAAAGTTGTCAACCACCTTCTATCTCAGTCTTATCTCAGTCCCACAATAGTTTTGCTCTTCCTAATGTTGTTGTCTTTCTTTGCACATAATGTTTCAGCTTTGAATGGAATTTTGTGAAAGACTAAAGCCTCCCTCTTCAAAAATCAATATTTTGGCAGCCCCTTGCTATTTAGTTTCTAAAGGTGCCCAAGTCTGCCATCCTCATTTATCTAACCACAGGAGATCATTATCCAGTGACAGAGTTCTATTCCACTATCATTATCTCTTAATGAGAATGCCTCCTTGGATGGGGGAGAGGCAGAGATGGGAGTTGTAAGGTGTGGACAGAGGCAGTGCAAATCCTATAGACCAGAGAAAACAACACGCAGGTACAAGTGCCCAGTGGATTAGGCCTCATGGACTATTGATCTACTGAGTAGAAACTTCATATCTATCTATCTATCTATCTATCTATCTATCTATCTATCTATACATACACACACACACACACACACCCATATATACACACAAATACAGATGTATGTACATGTACATATATGTGTGTGTGCATATATTAAGGTTGGTGCAAAAGTAATTACGGTTTTGGACCTTGAATTTTAAATCGTTATATCTAGGCTCAAACACAACTTTATTAACCAAAATAGGAACCATTACATTCAACACATTTTTACCAACAAGAAATAAGTTTGTTTATTCCTGTAGCATAAAAATCCATGCTTCAGGATTTAATGAACTCTTGGAAAGCATTTTCTGCATCCTGCCTGTTGTGGAAGCGTTTTCCCTGCAAAAAGTTGTTGAGATGCTGTGGTAGTCAGTTGGCGAGAGGTCAGATCAATATGGTGGATGAGGCAAAACTTTGTAGCCCAATTCGTTCAACTTTTGATGCGTGGGTTGTGCAACTTGCGGTCGAGTGCAGCAGAATTGGGCCCTTTCCGTTGACCAATGCCAGCTGCAAGTGTTGCAGTTTTCGGTGCATCTTATCGATTTGTCGAACATACTTCCAGATGGAATGGTTTTGCTGGGATTCAGAAAGCTGTAGTGAATCAGACCAGCAGCAGACCACCAAACAGTGACCATGGTATTTTTTTGGTGCAAGTTTGGCTTTGGGAAGTGCTTTGGAACTTCTTCTCGGTCTAACCACTGAGCTGGTCCTCACTGGTTGTCGTATAAAATCCACTTTTCATTGCACGTCGCAGCCCGATGAAGAAATGGTTCATTGTTGTCACATACAATAAGAGAAGACATCACTTCAAAACAATGATTTTTTTGATTTTGGGTTGGCTTGTGAAGCACCTACTTATCAAGCTTTTTCACCTTTCCAATTTACTACAAATGCCAAATAACCATAGAATAGTCAACCCCAAATTTTTCAGCAACTTCTCGTGTAGTTGTAAGAGGATCAGCTTCGCTGATTGCTCTCAATTGGTCGTTGTCATCTTCTGATGGCCAGCCACCACGCTCTTCATCTTCAAGGTTCTCGTCTCCTTTGCAAAACTTCTTGAACCACCATTGCACTATAAGTACATTAGCAGTTCCTAGGCCAAACATGATCTCTCTGCTGCTTGACAACCCATTTTGAACTCAAATAAGAAAATCGCTTGAATTTTCTTTTTGTCTAACACCATTTCCACAGTCTAAAATAAATATAAAATAAACGGCAAGTAATGTCATTAGCAAAAAAAACATAAAGTAAGAAATGCATATTAAAATGGCGTATAACATAACCACATTTAAGAATGTATTCCAACATCAAATGGCAAATTTCAACAATGCTAAAACCGCAATTACTTTTGCACCAACTTAACACACACACACACACACACACACACACACACACACACACACACACACATATAGTTGGCCCACTATGCCATTTTATATAAAGGACTTGACCATCCATGAAGTTTGATATATGCAGGAGATCCTGGAACCAATCCCCCACAGATACCAAGGGACAATTCTATGTGTGTGTGTATGTGTTTGTATGTGTGTGTGTGTATGTATGTATATGTGATGGTTCCCAACTTACTATGGTTTGACTAATGATTTTTCAACTTTACAATGGTGTGAAAGCAATATGCATTCAGTAGAAACTATACTCAAACTATATTGGGAAGCGGTAGCCAGCCTAACTTCCAGTCAGCCACACATTTTCAATTTACCATATTTTCAACTTGTTTTCAATGGGTTTATCAGGACATAACCCCCTCATAAGTCAAGGATCATCTATATATGACAATTTCAAAGTATTTTGTTATTTTATTGTGCAGCCTCCATTTCTTCTTCTTTTGATAATACCACCCAGATCTGCCTGTGAAGGATCACTTCTAAACACGTTGTTTGAAAGGGATATTCACCCCTGGAGTCAGGAATGGGACACATAACCTCATAATTAGTCCATCAGCATAGTCCATCCCCTCAGGCTGCAGAATCATACTGCAATTGGGTATGTACATTAATTGTAATTTGTTGGGTAGCTATATATACCCAAGGTAATTGTTTAGTGAACTCTATTGGCTTTATGTCTCCTGAATTTATCCTTTTTATTGCCTTTACAAAATCCCCAGTCTAACTGCAAAACAAAAGAAAAAACCCTCCAAATTAGCTTACTTCAATTCATCATTTACTGAGTATGCTCTAAATACGAAGGACTGTGATATTCACTAGAAATACAGAGATGAGTAAGATATGGTTTCTTGGTAAGTCTTTTGCCCACAGACCCTGTCAGTAAATTGGGAGCTGGGGAAAATTGCAGGCCCCCCTCGAACGTTTGCAATACTCAAGTGAAAGAACAAATGGAGACCGTGGGCCTCCACATCTCCTTGGCTGTTCCTAAATCTAAAATACTTAAAAGTTATATACCTAGCTAACAAATTGTTAAAACATATGCCTATCCTCCTGCCTTGACAAATGTACCTTCCATAATGACAAAATAGAAAGATACTTGTAAAGCTTTAATTTTTTATGACTAGAAGTTGGCAAAATATCAAAGAGGTCTAACTTTAATTCTTATCATACATATCTGGATATTCTCTTGGCAGAGACATGGGCTGGCAATGTTTGTATCAGTAAAGCCTGGGGCCCAAGGTAGGGGCCCTTTGCGCTAGATCTAAAAGCAGAATTGAAAAGTTGGACTTTATTGATAGCTCAGTACCCTCATGCTCTAATTTTCACTGATAACTAAAACGATAGGTCCTTCATAAGACAGAAACTACTTGTATATAAAGAGCAATTTTCTTGGGAGATGTGGATTTTACATGCCCACAGATGTATTTACACAAATGAACAATTTCAAAAACATTAGTGCTGGGCTATATGTCCAAATGCAGAATTAATTAAATGACAGATGTGACAGATCATAATGAAGTTAGAAGTAAATTGGACTTGAAGATGTGTGTGTGTGTGTGTGTGTGTGTGTGTGCGTGCGTGTGTGTGTGTGTGTGTGTGTGTACAGAGAGAGAGACAGGGTCTTGCTCTGCTGCCCAAGCTAGAGTGTAGTGGTGTCATCATAGCTCACCGAAGCCTCTAACTCCTGGGCTCAAGTGATCCTCCTGCTTTAGCTTAGGACCACAGGTACATGCCACCACACCCAGCTAATTTTTTAATTTTTTGTAGAGACAGGATCTTGCTATGTTGCCCATGCTGGTCTCAAACTCCTGGCCTCAAGTGATCCTCCTGACTTGGCCTCCCAAAGTGCTGGGATTGCAGGCAGGAGTCACCACAGTTGGCCAAACGTATATTTAATCATGGATGCTGAGCACACAATACGGTGATACTAAAATATTCAAACATTAAAATCAGCTCAACACTGGGCCTGTATGTTCTAAATCTAAATGAAAACATTAAATACGTGCCCATACCTATATTATTCTTCTAATTTAACTACCATAAATCTTGAAGAATTGAAATGCAAACAGTCAAGGTTATTTTTACAGTGGTATGCTCTTCCTTCAGATCCGCGCCTAGTCTGAATTCCAGAGATCCATCACTGAATCACTCCTGGGCTCTCCTTTTGGCTTCTGGGTTCTTCTGGAACAATAAGAACTGTAATTCTGCCAGACCCTTCAAGACCTTCTAGGCAGGCCAACCCCCACACTTCAGGCAGGCACTCTGTTTGTTAGCTCTTTGAAAGTCCCTGTAGCTCTTTGAAAGGCTCAGCAGAAAGAGTTCTTGATTTAGAATCAGAAGACATGGGTTTGAGTTGTGCTTCAACCACCTATGAGCTGGGAACTCTCAGAATACTTTATTTCTCAGAGCCTCAATTTATTCATCTGTCAAATAGAAAAGTTGGAAAGTCTACACATCTAATACAATTATCATTTTGTACTTCTTGTATATAATTTTTTCTCTTTAGTTTCTACTATATGTTCATTGTAGA
>NW_012138302.1:18788173-18956527 GCF_000956105.1 Propithecus coquereli
GTTTGAAATGATTATTAAAAATCTCCTGGTATTTATAGTCTAGATGGTTCTAAAATAATATTACAGTATATTTTAAATAACACAACAATGAAAGGTTACATTATTTTGTAGTTGTACAAGCATCACCCTTCTAAATTATGAGTAGCAATGAAATCTTATTCATGTGTCTAAGTCCAGTGCCTAGTAGGGTGCCTGGCATGAAGTCAAGACTCTAAAAATGGAATAAATGAGTAAGTGAAAGAGAGAGTGAATGCCAGTGAATTGTCCTTTCTTCCAAGTCACTGCTTTCTTAGGGAAGGGTGGAAGAGACCAGACCAGACAGAGACAGGGTGGTGGAGGGGTTCTCTTCCAAGGCAAGTGGTTAGTATCCTCCTCTCACTTCCATGTCTACACTTTTGTCAGATAAATTTTTTCTCTGAAACTCAAGAGCCAATAGCCTTTTTATTGGAATGCAACCTTCAAAGCCATTATGGGCCTAGCTCACATTTTGCCTTTGGCATGACCCATCTCATTGTGCATGTCAAACGAGAAAAGTCTTAATAAATAAAGTGTTAATGATCTAATTAAAAAGAAACATACTGGGTCACAAGCAAGGATAGGGGCCAGAGCAGAGACCTTGGTTTCATCAAGAAGTAAAGATAATCACACAAGCCCTGCAGAAGCTTTCCTTAAACTAGTTGGGCTCTGCCTCTCAAAGATCTTCCCTGAACATAATAATCTTAAAAATAATGATAATAATAGGTATCATTTGTTGAGTTTTTTAGAATGTACTAAATGCTCCATATACATTGTCGTATTTGATGCTTACACCAACCTATGAAAAAGAAAAAGAATATTACATCTGCTTGACTTATAAGGAAATTGAGTCTCTGCAAGGTTAAATAATTTAATTGGGATACAAAAATTGAGTAAAATTGGGATAGTTGGATTTCATAATATTGCATGGCTGTATGGCTGTGAAGACAGACAGATCTGAGTTTGAATCTTGGCTCCACCACCATGTACAAGCTATGTGACTATGTGAAAGTTATTTAACCTCCTTGAGGTTCCATCTGCTCATCTGTAAGGTAGAGATAATAACAGTACTTAATTCATAGGCTTGTGGTGAGGATTAGAAGATGTATATCATTTAGACAGTACCTGGTACATAGCAAGAGCTCAATAAATATTATTCTATTATTATGACTTTTATTGTTATCATGATTATACTATTAATATTCTGTGGTGATTATCATGGCAATGTTAGACTCTGGGCGAGGTCAGTGAGCGTCCAAAAATGTACAAGACATAGTGCCTTCTCTCCAAGAGCTTCCAGTCTGACTTAGCCTATAACCACATAGGTACTAAATAACAAAGCTGGAATTTAAACCAGAGCGGTGGAATTTTAAAACACTTTTCTGTTACCTATTCTATCCCTCTATTGTAGCATATGTCTGATGTTACTGCCATTAATTGTTTATGTCTGTCTTCTCCACTAAACTGAGTCCCTCAAGGTGGGAATTCTTGTGACTCTCCTTTGTGTCCCCAGTGCCCAGCACAGACCCTGCCACAGAGTTATCCTCAGTACGTTTGCTATTTTCAACCAAAGGTCCTATGTTGGGCCACCTAACTCCCTGCTTCCTCACACCCCAGTCAGGGACACTATTCCAATATTTTTGTCCTTTTCTCTGTGCTCCATTTCCCCTCCCCCTCTCCGCATTACAATTCCGCAGTGAGTGATTCCCTCTGTCATCTCACCGTAAATTGATGACTCGGGCCTGCTGATGCACTGAGCCACATGGCTAATACATCAGCTAAATGGATGCCGAAAACACCACCTGCTCCTTCAGGCAAATGGCACTTTGGAAAATGGAATGTGTAATCAATAGAATTAAGCCTTAAGCAGAGCTCCGTACCCGTGTCTCAGCACAGGGCCTTGGCAGGCAGACAGTGAGAAGATTTTTTTTTTCTTTTTTCAACCCTTTCAAATCACGCCTTGGCACTTGTTCAGCCGGTTCTGTCGCCACTACCACAGTCAGCGTGGTATCCTCAGCAAACTGTCTCTTCCTTCCCTATTCAGCCTGAGTGCCTCAGTCACTTGGCCTTTATGTCCTGTCTCTGGGAGACTTGGAAGGATAGTTTCCAGTATGCTTAGGAAGCACAGGCAGCTGGGTACACCCTAAACAGCAAGGAATTTGAAGGCAGGCAGGTCTGGTGTGGCCTTAGGCGAGGCACTCAACCTTTCTGAACGCCAATTTCCTTCTCCATGAAGTGGCAGTAATTATTCCCACCTCATGGGGTTGTTTTGAAAATCAGGTACGTGACTATTATATGTGAAGAAGCTTTATAAACTATAAAACTACAAATGAAGGTTAGTTGCTATCATCATCATTATTATTCCAAAGTATAGATAGGAGCAAAAATTTCCTTTATATTTTCCTTTGGAATCTGCCTGAGAAAGCATGTTTTCTTATGTGGCAGAGAAGACCCAAGCTTAAGTAGTGATTGGCCTGACTTAGCTTAACTCTTTTTAGGATTGTGGCAAAAATTAGAAAATAGAATTCTGGGAGCTAGGAGGGAATTTATGAATTACTGGTGAAACTACAGTCCCCCCTCTCCATCCTTGTTACAGATGAGGAAACCCAAGTTCCATAAGGAGAGGGATTTGGCCAGTGTTACACTGGAAATTATTTAATAGTAGCACAGTGAGGAATGGAGGCAGGTGGCTTTGCCTTTAGTTTTGGAGACTTCTCACCAGGAAATCTTTAGGATAGCACAGGGTGGGAGGACAACGGCATTCACTTATCATGGTCAGTCTGTCTTCAGCCAAGAGTCTGCCCTTCCTCCTCCCCACTGTGCTTATATCATTACACTGACAATGGCTTCTCCTCATACCCTATCCTCTTTCTAAGAAGCAAAACTTTATCCAGCTGTAGGGAATACATATACTGAGCACATAGGTACAGGAGGGTCCCTTCTCAGAGTTCTTACAACACTTGTTTTCACTACTTACCTGACCTATAATTTTATACAACTTGGTGAGATTCTTTATGTTGCTCTCTTGTGTTAACTTGGCTAGTGGTTCCCATCTGGCAGTAATTTTGCCTCGAGGGATATTTGGCAACATCTGGATGCATTTTTGATAGTTAACACTTGAGAGGGAGTGTTACTGGCATCTAGTGGGTAGAGACCATGCATGGTGCTAAACATCCTATAATGCCTCCTGCAATGAAGAATTATCTGGTCCAAAGGGTCATTATTGCCAATATTGAGAAACCCTAATTTAACCCATTTGTAGAAGTCTGATTTTCTCGGGCCTGTGCATCAGTGGTCTGTGAGCTCTCTGTGGACTTGAATGATATTTTGCTGGCGATTCCCTTAGTAGATTCAACATAGTAGAATCTCAGTAAGTATTGTTTGGGTTGGGAATGGATTCACAGGAGCATAAAGGAGGCAATGTATAGGGGAAAGAGCAATGGACTATGAGTCAGGAAACCAAATTTGGTCAATGCTTCACCGCCAACAGGGTAAATATAAGAGTTGGACTAGATTAGTGATTTTCAAACTATGGTCCATGGAGCCTCAATACCATCCCAACTGACTGCGTTTATTTTATACTATGGGCTTTGAATAAATTTTTTTCTGTGAAGAGGGTTCCACAGTTTAAAGAATTTATTAACTACCAGAGATAGTTCATTCCTAAAGACACTTTTTGACCAAAATCCTGCTGAAGACTTCTCAGAAAAGGACATATATAAAGTTTCTATCTTAAAATAGGCTCAAAGAATGCTGCTGTGACTACAGTTTATTTTCTTCAGTCTTGGGGTGAGTCCAGTGGCCTATCTGGCTTCCTTCTCTTATGGTGACTGCCTTGATCTTGATTTTTTTTTTTGTGCCTGTGCAGCAAGCACTAGGTTTCCCTTCAGGTATCTGATTATTCAGAAAAGGGGATTGGGGGATATTCCTGCCCCTGACCCCAACCCCAGGCATCGTTTTCAGGAAGGCCAGGAGGAAGTGGCCTTTGACCTTGGCACATTTAAACCCAGGAGCTTGCATATGCTAGGAGTATACCAATACAGGAACAGGGACCCCCTGAGTCTTGACTCAGTGAGATCATTTGGCAGCCTCTGAGAGGGATGCCTGCTTCATGCTAACAAGCAGCAGAGCAGAGGAAATACAGCTGAGGGCACTGAGAAGAGCAGTGTAAATGTAAGAGTTGGACTAGATTAGTGATTCTCAAACTGTGATCCAAGAAAGAGACACAGAAAAGGAGAGATCACTCAAGAAAAGAGTTGGATGTTAGTGATAAGTGACAGTAGCCCTCTGGTGTGGAGACAGGAGGAAAAAAAGTTGCTGGGGAAAACAGGAAGCACTTAAACAACCCTTGCCAATAGGGAATGAATTAAATCAGATGAGCACTGGGGAAAGGCCCATGTTCTCGTCCTGGCTCTGCTACTGTCTGGCTGTATGATTTATCCTCTCTATATCTCAGTTTATGCATCTGTAAAATCATGTAGATAATGCTCTCCTTGCAAGGTTATTGAAGGACTATTTGCACAGTGGTCGTCTCTTAGTAAGTAGATGTTTAATAAACAGACATTATTTATTAGCATTGTCATTTTTATCATTACTAGCAAGTTGTCTAGGTTTGCAGAGGCAGGAACCAGGATCAAGTCAGTAGCTTAATATAATTGTCAGTGTCACTCGAGCTACTTCTGCTCATGGCATGATGCTTGTGACAGAAACACCTTTTACTCCAGTCACTCCAATGTTTGCATGGTTCACATGAAAAATTGAGAACCAGAGAGAGGTAGAGACATGCCCCAAGTCCCTAGCAAGATGCTATAAAATCAAAATGCAGCTGTGTTAATGCTCAGGTGAGGACTCTTAGCAACCATCTTAGTTCAGGCTACTGTAAAATTACTATAGACTGGGTAACTTACAAACAACAGAAATCTATTTCTCATAATTCTGGCAGCTGAAAGTCCAAAGATCAGGGTGCCAGCATGGTGGGGTTCTGGTGAGGGCCCTCTTCCAGGTTGCAGACTGCTGTCTTCTTTTTGTGTCCTTACATAGCTAGCTAGCTTTCTGGGGTCCCTTTCCTAAGGGCACAAATCCCATTTATGAGGGCTCTACCCTCATGATCTAATCACCTCCCAAAAGCTCCACTTCCTAATATCATCACATTGGGGGTTAGTATTTCAACATATGAATTTTGGGAAAACACAAACATTCAATGCATTGCAGCAACACACGAGGCTGGCTCTTGGGAGGACAGTTGTTTCCTTCATCTGTGGCACTCAGTCCATAGAGCACAAAGGTCACTGACATCATTTTGTCAAATCTCCACATTGTCATAGGAGAAAGAGGAAAAACAAACACACACAAATGAATGAACAAACAAATAAAGGAACAGCCATTCCTAGCTTTCATACAAAGGAGCTAAACCTCACTAGGAGGTGGGGAGATGAGTCCCCCACCCCTGCAATAGGCCTGCTTGACTTTAGACCCTGTCAGCATGACCAGCAATCCAATAAGGCAGTGCCCCGGCTGTGCCATTAGCTCATTACGTGGAGGCAAGTGTCCGCATTGATCTGTTTATCTCCCAGGCCCGGCTGCTGGAGAAAGGCCAGCTGTTTCCCTGAGAGCTTTTCCCCTTGACTCATCACAGAGCATCAGGGGAGTCTGCTCCTTTGTCCTTTCAACCTCAAGGTCACTGGAATGCAAAGCAGGAGCTGGGCCATGGTGGTGCCTTCTGAGAGGTTCAGTCACTGCGTCTCCTCCTCCATCTTTTTAATTGTTCCCTGGAGGTGACCCCCATGGAAATGACAAATGTAGTGGGAAGTGCCTGGGTTCACAAGTGGACAAATTTCCATCTGAACTAAGTTTTGCAGCTTGTGTATTAGCTGTATGACTTTGGGGAAGTCATTTCCCCTCTCTGAGCCCCAATTTTCTCATTTGCAAAACAAGACTAATAGCACCTATATCATAAAATCATTGTGAAGATTATTGAGAAAATCTGTGAGAGGACAGGCACAATATCTAGCTCAGTGCTGGGCACATAAGAAGCATTAGCAAATCTTACTTGACCTGCCATTTCTAAGACACAGTGTTCTTTTAGGCAAAAGAATTAGTATATCGGGATTTATTCATGGGATTTTTGTGAGATTATGTGAAAATATCTGAGAGAGTATAGCTGCTATGTAAATGATGTGTTCATAGAGGGCTCATTAAGGATGGACATTATCAAGAATGTATGAGTTTCTACCCTGGACTTAAGTTTTTAAACTTTTTAACCAGCCTATGTATCTATTGTCTCATAGCTGGCATTTCACTCCTGAAAACTAAATTCCTTAACAAATCACAAATCTATTTTATTTAAATCTTTAAAGATAGGAAATAGTTTATTATTAATAAAACACTGAACATGGGATCTTTTGATCAGTAATAATAATGGGTCCTGGGTTGTACTAGGTAATATTGGCATAATACGTTTTCTTAAACTACTAGAACTGCATACTTTCTTTTTGATTGCATGTTCCCAAATTAACTAATATCCCCCTTTTTACCTTCTAACATTTTCCTTCCTTTTCTGTTACTGGTGAATTCTTAATTAAATGTTATATTTTAAATATAAATATACTCATCTAGAAAATATAAAAGTAGAATTTAAATTGCTGCTAATTCCACAAGGTACCACATCTAGCACTGTATTTCTTACCAACATTTATTTCTTTGTATTTCTATATATTTTTAAGAAAATGGGTATCATACTGTATTTTTCTCTTAGCATGACCATTTCACATGTTATTAAAGACTCTTCAAAAATATGTTTTTAAGAACTGTATAATGTTCCATAGCATGCAAGGGAATACTTTATTTAATCATTTCCTCTTATTCAACATTTATGTAATTTTCAATTTTTTACTGTTACAGTTTAAGGAACACTCTTGTACATATGTTTTCATTTCTGATTATTTCCATGGAATAGTACTCATTCAATCCTTATCAAAGGCATTGACAATAATTTATTGATCACCTTTAAAGAAAAATGACTCCCTCCCAAGTCCTAGGTTTGATGCTTTGTTAGAGTCTGGGATACCCCCTGGTGGAGGTTACAGAATATGGCCAAAACCTGTCACATATGCCCTGATACGAGAATTCAAGATTTTGAGTGCACAGCCTTTGGCATTTGGCATCTGCAAGGCTCGTCTCTCATCACTCCACAGTTTTGGGTTTTTTTGGACAAGAAAATATAAAATGCAAGAAAGATGTCTGTGTGTGTGCACACACACAAAAAAAGAGACTACATGAAATTCAAATGAAATAACCAAATGAAAAATATCATGTAAACTCAGCCCTAAAGTTGTTCTCAATTTGAAGCCATGGTCAGGAGTAAGCATGGGACCTGAGTCCTCAGCTGCCCTGCCTTCCTCTGGTCCCTGTGCCTGCACCATAACAATCAGAGTGAATAGAGGATGTTTCCTCTGTGGCTAGAGATGTCCTAGACCAGAAATCTGCCCATTAGGACACTAGATGGAGCCAGATGGGAAAGTTTATGCTCTAACTGCAGTGGAACCATTTTCTCTGCACTTTACTTTTCAGGAACAGGTACATGATATGGCTGATCTCACAGAAAACCTGCTTCTCTGACATTCTTCAGTTGAGCTGCCCTCATTTCAATCATTCATCAAACATTTCCTAAGCCCTTGCCCTGGGGCACATATCAGGACACATAGCTGAATCAAATACAGTTCCTGCTATGGAAGAGCTTATGAGACAGACAGAGAGGCTTTTGAATTAACAAACTGATCACCCTTTACTTTCCTTCATTGTTTCTGGACTCCAGGCAACTGGGCCCAACAGCACTGCCTGACCATGCACTTTATTTCGCTATCTCCTTGCCTTTGTTCTTCTTACATTTTCCTCTCCCAGGAAAGCCTTTCACTTCTATTTCTTATCTAACCTCTATCCAGTTCAGTACAAATGATTCCTTCCCTGGGAAGCCTTTCCTGATTCTTCAGACTCAGGAATCCTCTTTGATTTCTTTAATTCATAAGTACAGTAGTTCTCAAACTTTAGTATGCATCAGAGTCACCTAGAGGGCTGGACCCCACTCTCAGTATTTCCAATTTAGTGGATCTGGGATGTGACCTAAGAATTTGCATTTCTAACAAGTTCCCAGGGATGCTAATTTTGTTGGCCCAGGGAACACACTATGAAAACCTCTTTCATTAGTGGTTATTGAGCATTAACAAATGCCAAGCATTATGCTACATGTTGGTGATATCACAGTGCAAGATAATCCCTGTGCTCAAGATTAGCACAGCCTGGAGACAGGGGAGATACACAAATAGGAAAATGCTTTGCTATGCCAGAGGAATGTGAAGAGTGTTCCAGAAGTACAAATAAGCGTGTAATTAACTTTCCCTGTGGAATCAGGAAGAGCAGAAACTTCCCAAAGGCAGTGGTGTTTGAGCTGGCCTTTAAGGATGACTGGGACTTCACCAGGACAGAAAAGGTCAAGAGCACGTGCCAAGGAATAGTGGTACAAAAAGCCATAGCATGTTCAGAGTGCAGCAAAAGATTTGTAGGGGCTGGGATTTGGGGAGAATGGGCAGTACAGTATCTTTGATAATGTAAGGGTGAAAGGAGCTAAAGTTGTAGAGGTCAGTAAAAGGGCCTTGAATGCTATGCTAAAAAGTTTCTATTTCTTACTCCAGATAATGAAGAAATTATAAAGAACTAAACAGAAAAATTACGTGATAGATTTCCTTATGGAAGAACCAGTCTGATTACATTGTGGAGTTTGGTCTACCAGTCGCAAGACTGGAGGAGTGAGACCAGTGTGGAGGCTATTGTCTAGGTATAAATATGTTGTCAAGGCAATTTTCTAGACAAAAAAAAAAAAAAAAATGATAAAGCATTGAGATGGAGAGAACACAACTGATTAGGGGGCCCAGAAGGTTTGGGCTCCCTCCTGACCCCCTGCAGGAGAACTACAAAGGTCCTTAGAGTCATGTCTTAGCTTTGCCATTCCTCCCACTCCTTGGAGTCCTCATCCTTGTAAGCATCCTGTAACTGGGTCCTGCTTGTCTCTGTGGTAGAGCGTGCACCTTCTGGACTTCTCTGCCTCAAACCCCATTTCCTCCCAGTGACTATAGTCCTGCCTATATCCAAAGTCCCTTTTCTTGGTCATATCTGTGTTTTGGGTGTCTGCCTTATTACACTAACTTTACTGAGGAGCCATAGGCCACTCACTTGCTGTCTCAGGTTTCTCATTTATCAAGTGGGGAAAATAATTCCTGATTGGCCTACAGTAATAACTATGTTGTTGTGAGGATCAAATACCATAACAGAGTGAACAAGCTTTGACTCCATTCACTCAACAAGTATGTACTCTAAGAAGCTAGATGTGTTACTATTGCCATGGAACCTGCAACTCCTTCTGGAAACCATTTGCATTAATCCCCATTTTAATAAAACTTGTCTTCCAGTTTGAACAGTTCTTTAACCCAAGGAAATTTGAGTTAGGTAGCCAGCGTTTTTCAAAAGTAAGGAAAAAGCACTATAAATCAAGATATCATTTAAGGAGTGTGAAAATAATATGGCTATTTAATCATTCAGTAAATATTTATTAACACCTACTCTGTGCCAGGCATTATTATTAACACTTGCAATACATCAGTGAGCAAAGTACATAGTCTTGTGAAGCTTATATTTTACTGGAGGAAACAGACAGTCAATATAATATATAACTAAGTTAAATAGAATGTTAGAAGATGGTAAGTATTATGGGAAAAAAGAAAAAGAAGATATAAGGGATATCTACTTCTTTTCCATGGTGTACCTAGATCATTGTTGAAATGGATTATATTATTTGCAGCTATGACCTCCATATATTCACTAATTCTTTCATTTAACAAAGGTTTTTTGATCATCTTCTATGCTGCAGGCTCCACGGTAGGCATATGGAACATACATAAAGATACAGATTTGGGAGTCAGACATAACTAGTTCCACTCTTTGCTCTGCCTTTACCATCTATGTGGCCTTAAATAAATTATTAGATGTCTCTAAGTGTATATCTGTAAAATGGAGACTGCGCTGCCTGACAGTGTTGTGAGGACTAAAAGACATTAATGAGATAGGGCCTAGATAGTACCTGGCACATAGTCAGTGTTTGTAAGTATCAATTTCCTGCCTGCCTTTTTTTTTTATTCATTCAGCAAATGCAATATGTATATGGCACCATGCTAAGCACTGAGGAGGACATTGCCCTCCTCTCTTGCAGCTTAGCATATAGTTGGGTCAATTATCTTAGTTGGGAAGGAGGCAGAGAAGACTTCCCAACAAAATGACAATTAAGCTAAGACTTAACAGTAAATAGGAGATAGTCATATAAAGAACTGGGGAAGAATGTTCCAGGCAGGTTCAAGACCCCAGAAATAAGAAGGCATACAGCATACTGGAGAAAGTAAAATCAGTTCAAGATGGCTGGAGCACAGTGGGAGAATGAGAGCAGAAGCTGCTGGGGACACTAACTAAAAGCCAGCTCCTGAGAATAAGAAGGCCTTGAAGAAATTTTGACAGGGAAATGACCTGGTAAGTTTTGCAGTTTTGCATCTTATAAAGATACCTCTAACTTCAGTGTGGAGACTACTGCAGGCAGAGAGCAAGGCAGGAAGTTATTACAGTAATCAACATGAGAAACTGTGTATCTTTAACTGGGGTAGTAGGTATGGGAATGGGAGTGGACATTTTAAGGTCTGATCATGACCTAGAATTGATAGCACATCAATGAGAGGGTTGAATAGCTGGAGGAATCTAGAATGACACTCAGGTTTTTGGTCTTAGGAACCGAGGGGACAGTGGTACCCCTATACTGAGCTGGAGACAACTCACTAGAAGATTTTGTGAAAAACTCATGATCCCAGTTTAAGACATGTGGATGTTGAGGTACCTGTGGGACATCATTCTAGCTATACTGAGTCATGTCTTCAGGTTAGTCCATACCCAGTCCGAGAACGTATGCTTTCCTTTTGCTTTCAGACAGTCTACCTTTCTTCCCAACTTGGCCTTATGTCCCAACAATGGATATTTCTGGCAGACAGAACTAATGTACCCTAAAAGAAGCCATCTTAAGTGAAAGGGGTCCAGAATGTACATGGGATGGGGAGGAAGAATTAGGACCAATGCAGAATTTATGGGAACAGCTCATGAAGAATGTAGCCTCATGATTAATTAGGATAGCTGCTTATTAAAGGTTAGAGCATACATCAGGGTTTGGTTATCACATTTCCTGAACCAAAAATCCAGACACAGTTCTAATGAGGAATTTTTGCTGATCTGGCAATTTATATGAACGGTTTCACAGAGATTTAAAAGTTATATTAACACTAGTTATACTTTAACAAATTCCCTTTAAGGAATAAGAATAAGATTACATTCATTCATTCTACACATATTTACTAAGTAGAGTCTGTGGCCAAGCCCCGTGCCAGGTATACTAAGATGAAAGAGTCCCTGACCAGGAAAGCTTCAAGTCTAGTGGAGAAAACAGGCAAGTAAACAGACACTAGCAAGACAGTGAGAGCAATGTTAGGGTGGATGCCAAGAATGGAGTGCAGAGAGCGTGGGGAAAGGGTTACCTAAGGAAACTGAGGTTCATGGTTCCTCCACAGGGTTTCACTCAGCTTTGAAGAAATCCAAATGCTCAGTATTTAATAAATATTATTTCCTTCTTTTTATCAAAAGATTATTGGAAAATCTTTGAGTAATTCATGTGTATTATTAAGGGACATCTGACAGCTTTGGTGGTCATCAACAATGTTCTCCAATCCCCCAAAGCTGATAATAAGAGAAAATGACCCTTGGAACGCTGTTTATCCCTGGCACTGAGACAAAAGAAAGAAGAAAAAGAAAAAAAGAAAAAATCATACATTTTCCTGATGTTTATAATAAGTGTTCTCCTTATGAAAAGGAAAATAATTTGAAAGTATATAACGAAATAATTGCTGACACCATCACGTGAGCTTCCGTGTCCGTGCAGTGTGTCAGCTGCAAGACTAGAAAGGCACTGCATGCCTTCGTTGCATATGGAAGATGCAGATGAGTAATGAATGGGATTTGGAGTCAGGCCTTGGTCTTTGTGACCTTGAAAAAGTCACTTAATCTAGCTAAGACTCAGTCCCTTGGCTTGCATATATTTTTATAAAACATACCTCAGAGGACTGTCTTGAGAATTAAATAAGATAATATTTGGAAATTCTAGTGTAGTTCCTGGATTTTTTTTAATGTACACGCCATGAACTAATGCATAATATGCCCATGTTTGTGCAAGTAACTCCAACTTGCATTCATCTTTTCTGACTTCAGTGTATTTTATTGTAACACCCACTGACTTAATGTATTCACTTACTACTTGTAAAACGTTGAAACTTCTAGGGCTTTGCTATCATAAATAAGATAACAGGCCAAAGTATGTTAAATTGGAAACATTCCAGAAACTCAGGAGTAAATTATTGCTCTAGTCATTGAACAAATTGCCATCTATTTGACACCAGATTCCTGTTGATGTGGTAAAATCTCTTCTGCTGCCCTTCTGTCTCCTCTGCCACACCTTTCCAACTGGTTTTGTTAGCAACTCTTATCTGTTGTTCAGATCTTAGAATTCTTTGGGGGCTTCTGTCCTAGGCTGTCTTCTCTTTTCATTCTCCACAGCCTGCCCCCTGCATGAGCTTATCTCCTCTTATGGCTTCAATTATCATTTCTCTGCAGCAAACACCCAAATTTATGCTTTCTTTGGAGTTCCCAACCTTTTCTGTGCAACTTCCCACTTAACATCTCCACTGTGATATCCCACATTTTAACATGCTACACTTTTATATCTTTAATCCCCAGAATTTCTAGATATATGTCCATGGTATAATTGCCAAGGTATGGTGACCTTTTTACTGAACCAGGAGACACAGCATATATAAAGACAGATAATTATGCAGAAATAGTGAGTATAACAAAGAGTTTGAAATCCATTTAGTTCAGTTCAACAGAAATTTACTGAGCATCTTTTTGGAAAGTCATACAGACCAGCATTTGAATCACGTGGTTCCTGTGTCTCATTACCCTCCTGAGCCTGTTTCGTTATTCCTTAATTGGGAATAATGTTACCCACCTTCATCAGATGATGAAAAACACTGGTTCTTACCCTAGTTGTACCTTCAAATCACCTGGAAAGGTTTGAAAACATACCCCTTCCCCCAGAGTCTTATTTAATTTGTTTAGTCTGGGGTCAGAGCTTTAATAGTTTTTAAAGCTCCCCAGATGATTGTAATGTACAGCCTGGGCTTAGAAGCACTGAGATATGTGAAAGTTCCTGGCACAGAGCCTGACATTTTCTGAGGAACCCTGACTTCTTCCTCATCCTTGTGTGCCAGACTCTGTTGGACACGGGGGATACAAAAGTCCAACATACCGCTGTCCTTAAGATGCTCCCAGGCTCATGGGGGAAGATGGATAAGGAGAGAAATCATTACTTTATAATGTGGTAAGTGCAATAAAAGAGATTTAGGTAAAGAAGAGAAGCCATGTTTCAGAAATGATAGACTATCTCAGAAAATTTGATACCATATCATAGATCTATATTGGTTACATTTCCACCTGGCCACATGGCCTGGGTTCCAGTCTTGACTCTGCACTAATCCATTGGGCAAAGTCTCTTTCTCTCTTTAGTGCTCAACTTTCCTCATCTATTTAACAACATCAACTATTAATAAAAAAACAGTGGTTTTGTCATTTCCTAGACCATCACATAGACAGAATCATACAATACGTAGCCTTTTGAGATTGGCTTCTTTCACTTGGTAATATGCATTTAAGATTCTTCTATGTTTTTTCTTGTCTTAATATCTCATGTCATTTTAGTGCTGAATAATATTCCAAGTGAAAGATTAGTAGTTGCCAAAGTAGGTGGAGCACAGAGGATTTTTAGGACAGTGAAACTACTCAATATGATACTACAATGGTGGGTACATATCATTATCCATTTGTCCAAAACCATAGAATGTACAACACCTAGAGTGAACCCTAATGTAAACTACAGACTTTGGGTTATAATGATGCGTTACTGTAGGTTCCCCAGGTGTAACAAAGGCACCGTTGTGGTAGAAGATGATGATAATGGGGTGAGCTGGGAGGCTATATATGTATGGGGGAAGGGAGTTTCTTTACCTTTCACTTAATTTTGCTGTGACCTAAAAACTGCTCTGAAAACTAAATATATTTTAAAAAGTGATTCTCTCGATATAGATTTGGAAAAATAATGGGATAAAATTCAATATCTAATCAAACTGTATGCTCTCCATGTAACAGGAACAAAAGTGAAATTCCATGATCTGAGAAAGGGGATTTACCAAAAAGCTAAGAGCAAACAGCACACTTAATCGTGAAAGACTAAATGGCATAGAGTTT
The DNA here is from genome assembly GCF_000956105.1 of Propithecus coquereli. NCBI lineage: Eukaryota > Metazoa > Chordata > Mammalia > Primates > Indriidae > Propithecus > Propithecus coquereli. The sequence continues at coordinate 18,802,622 of NW_012138302.1, forward strand.
TGCTTGTGGGGTGTTTTTTGTTTGTTGTTTTGATTTTTCAAAAATAGATTCAACTTATTTAATAGTTACATGATTTTTCTATTTTATGTTATGATTGTGTCCATTTTGGTAAGTTGCATTTGTAAAATGTGCTGCATTTGGTTCTCTGTTGTCAACTTTTTATTTATATGTATTTTACAAAATCCTCTTAGTTCTTGTTAACATCTGCAGACTCTATAAAGAGTGCCTCTTGTGTTGATTCCTGATGTTGTATATTGTGTTAAATTTTCTTTGTTTTCCTTAATCACTTTTACTAATGTATTATTAATGTTACTAATATTTTAAGAAAACTTTTTATGGTTTATGTGTTTCTATTGTACTTTTAAAAAATACTATTTCATTGAAAGAAAAAACAAAACCAGTGGTTCACGGCCCCTCCTCTACCCAACTCACAAGGCTTCTAGGACATGAGAGAATGAACAAAAGAACATTTTATAAACATATTGTTAATTACATGCATGTTTTGTGAGAGCTCCTCATGGGCAGGAACTACGTCCCATTCTTTTAGTCCCAGTTCCTAGCACAGGGCCAGGCATTAAGGAGAAACTCATCAACAGTTATCAAACGAAATAATAAATGGGAGGAGAGAATTTTAAGAAGTTCAAATGCAAGATGATTGAGCTCAATGGGGTCAGATACAGGCTATGTTCTTTTTTAAAGCATCTCACAAAACTGATCAAAAAACCAGTTCTGTCCAGAAATATTCAACGATCCTATTTGATATTAGCCAACAAAGCCATAAGCATGTCTGTGCTGACTCAGCTTTCTGTTCTGCGTAGCAGCCCTGCCTCCTGGAAATGGATGAAGGAAACTCAAAGGCCTAGGAATATTTCCACTGATGTGGTATAGATTAGCTTTGGTGGTAAAGATTGGAAGGGTTATAAATAACCCACAACAGAAAGGAACTGCCATATGGACTAGTCCATTTGGTAAAAATATTTTAGTGACAAGCAGCAATTATGGCCACCCCCTGTTCTCTCTTGAGTGCCTTTCCCTCGGGGATGCCTCATCACCAAAACCAGTGGCCAGGGCACCCACCGGCAGTTTACTGAAGGAAAAAAAAAAGCCTGTCAGAGCTGTCATTCTTGCTTCTGTCACCCCATGACTTGTTTATGAAATTCCTAAATTTGGTTGTGAGCTGACTGTTTTGACCGTCTGTCTTAATGAATGTTTTTCTTAAGCTCTTGTGGGTCTGCATATCTTTCTACATCTGGGTGATGTGGAAAGACTTTTTTCTTTTAAGGAGCTAGAGAGCTTCTCAAACATCTATTCGAGAATCTACCACACCAAAAGTCTTTAATAAGAACACCAGGATCCTATTGACTCAACTAAAAGTGGGTTTTAATTATTTTAGCAAGATCATTTTAGAGAGATAGTCCTGATCAACAATAATGTTCAGTGAATTTCATTTAGTTCTCAGACATTGTGGTTCAATTGCATTTCACTTCATGTGAGAACGTGGTTTTTACTGACCACCTACCTACTATCTGCTTCATATAGTCAGGGTTGCCTTTCAGGCAGCCTCACTTGTGTAGAATCCAGAAAAGTAAAGGCCTCTTGACAGATGGCACAAGGTCCTTGCTTATTGTGTCACAGTTCTGAGACAAAATTAAGATTTACTAAGGAGGTCCTTTCTAATTGGGTCTGTTTACTTCCTTTGGCCCATTCTAGGAACTAAAAATTTGACTATAATAGTTACATTGAGTCTATCAAGTCCAAATCTTTGTCACAATATTGCGAGAGAGTCTCAAAAATCAGGATTTATGGAAAAGCAAGAGAATTTAGTGACAGTGAATGTACCACGGGGAATGAGAACTATATACGGATGACCATATAGGAAACATAATAATAAATACAGTATATTTCAAGGCATTCAGTAGAGTGCTGATATATGCTTTGAATTTCTTCTCAATAAGAAATTGATGAAAACCCGTGGCTATAAGTAGCTAAAAGAGTGTTATGTATTCTGTATGTTCTGTATTTCTCTTTTTCCTGCATTGCATATACCTTGCCATCTCCCTCTCTTTCATGTGCTGTTTTTGTCCCAAGCAAGTTGTTACTGAGATATCACTTCCAAGAAATAGGAATCTTGTTACAGTTTGAAGAAAAGTTTCAGTCCCTGTTTATATGCTTGTTCCAAATTCATTCTAATGGCCGTCTTCAGCAATGGTGTTCCTGAGGAGGTTTGCATTCCTCCAGTGTGCTCTGCAAAATGCCTGCTGCTTAGGAATCATTTCAGTGGAAATTGTTTCTCCCTTTATGTGTTTATGAGGCCAGCAGCTCTCTGTCTCTGAACTGAGCACACTATATCCGATAGCTTTAACCTTCTACCATAGCTATGTGGAAATGCGAGGAGAGTTTGCTTTTGATCCTTTCAATAGGATGAGTAAATTCTCATTGGGTCCTGAAATAAAAGCAAACAGAACCATGACCACCATGATATTTCCTATGTCATGTTGTCTACTTTATAAGTACCATCACAGACATGTGCATTAAAATGACCACACACTTCACATAGTCTGGGTTCTCCAACTATCATTCAACTCTACTTACTTTGTTTCAGGAATACTCTAATAAGCATAGATATTTTATTTAGTAGCCTAAAACTATTTTATAAGCAGTAGATGTAAAGGGTCTGGGAGGATTTGCAAGAAGCAGACACTGCTAGCAATATAACTGCATGGAAAAGCCAACAATCATTTAAAAGCTAGCCAAACAAGGCAAAGGCAGGGTGTTTGAAGGATGTTCAGCATAGATGAAAATAGTCCTGCAAAAAAAAAAAAAGAAAAAAGAAATTAAGGCATTAAAGCAAGCTTAATTTATATTCAGCTTTGCCTATATAGAAACATAAAATACAGTATGATTTTAAAAGATTGCACTCAAAATACCAAAAATTAATAAGAAAGCTTTGGAATTGCTGAATTTTCTGCAAACTATACATATGTGGAAAGACTAAGACTCTGAGGGAGGATAGACTAGGAAGTAATGGACTTGAGTTTAACTACCAGCTTTCCTTTTTCTAGCAGTAGAATGTAAAAATTAATTAACCTCTCTGAGCTTCAGTTTTTCTCCACTGTACAATGGAAAAAACACTTCTAGTTCATAGAATGATGCGAGAATTAAACGAGATAGCATAAATAGAGGCACTAGCTCAATGCCTGGCATGTTGCTAGTGTTCAATATACTAAAATATTCTTAACTCCCATAAACCCCTAACCAATTTGGAATAAACAAGACATTCGCATACTTAAAACGCCATTGCAATAAAGCTGTAAACTCCCTTATAGGGAATCTATTTTATTTTCAGGGAGATCCACAACTTGCCTATATAATTAGAGACAGCATTGAAGAAGAAAAGAAGGAAATGCTGTTTTGGTTGAATCTTTTATCCAGACCTCTGGAAAAGGAAACTTTTAAACTACTTTGGAAGCCTGATCTTGAGGAGTTTGCCAGTCTGTGAATCAGGGTGACCCTGTGAGAGTGAGTTGACCCATTGTGAATTGATTGGGATTTGACATAATCACAAGTTGTCAGCTGGGGCCTGAAGGAGTGAATCACAATTTCACTGAGAGCTATTCTCTTACAAGGTCAGGACCAAGTTAGTGCCTTCCCCAAAAGAACAGGGAATCATAAGAGAAATGGCTTTAAGAAGAGGGCACTGCACAAACTTTGGAGTAAAAGGGAAAAAAGAGCTTGAAAATGTCACAAAAAATTTTTGAGAGTCAAATTTCCCTACCCTTGCCTTCTCAAGATACTCATTACACACACACACACACACACACACACACACACACACACACACACCCCTCTTTTAACACTCCATACTTCTGCTTGAGCAATTCTCTACACTCTTCTTCTTGATCTGGCAAACTTACACTCCAAGATCTGGCACTGGTTTCAATTCTGTAATCTCTTCCAGGATTCCTCAGACTGGATGATGTGGTTCTCCTCTGGGTCCCCAGCACTGTGCATCGATCATGGTGTGGCCCCAACTCTATCATGAGCTCCTTTGGATTTTAACTTTGTCTAGATCTTGGCACCTACATTGTGACTGAAACAGTAGATACCCCGTAAAAGTTACTTAAGCTGACACGAATAAGGGTCAGTGGTTCCAAAAGGTTGCAGATGTGAATCACTTCAGAGTGAGGACCTCCAGGCTGGGGAATGAGGAACTGTGTAGACTAAAGATTCCTTTAGGCTGGTTGATATAAACCTTCAGGGTGTCTTACTGCCAGGCCTCTCCTCCCTGGCTGCTCCAGAATAGAACGCAGTCTTATAGATTACCCATTTCCCTGCTTTTGAGGGAAGTCCTGTGGGGACTTCAAAAAGTAAACAGAAATGTTCATTTATTGAGCACCATAATATGGCAGCTGCATTATTTCATTTAAATCTTATCACAATCTTATGACTTATTATTAGGCTCCAGCTTCTAGATAAGAAAACATTAGTTTTAAGATTTTCCCAAAGCCATATAGCTAAATGTAGGAAGTAGAAAGATTCTCTCCAATACCAAATTCTCCTTTTCTTTTTCACTTCATTTGATAAGGAAAGGCAAAGTTGCATGTGGTGCTAATGGAGTATTGATGGTGAAGCAGTCAGTGCATCAGAGCTTACAAAGTGCTTTCCATATCCAAGACCACATTGAAGCTACACAAGGCCCTAATAAGCAGGCATTGTAGCGATCGCCCACATTGTCCAGCTAGGCAAGCATCCCACATATCACCAGTTCTGGTCACCTGACCTCACCTGACCTTGCACATCTCCGAAGGCCTAACTGGATTTCACAGTCAATGTATACACTCAGCTCAGATGTGTAGACAGTGAAGTGGTTTTTGTGGCCACAGGAGGAGACTTGTCTTCTTCAATCATCTGATGCAGAATGTACTTATTCACTTATTTATAGCTCACGTCATTCCTCTATGGGTTTAAAAATGGTTTTATATTGTATTAAGCTGCCTACTCACATAAGCCAATTAATGCAAATCATTTGATTTCTTTGTTTTTTATGACAAGCAATAACCAAATTGTATAAATTGTTACCTCCCCTTACCTTCCTCACAAATCTCATCTAGCTCCCCTTGCCCCATCTGCTTGCAATGTCATCACCACTCTCCCTCTGATTTTCTCATCTGTAACTCTGAATATACTGTTCCGTTTGTTTTTCCGACCCGTGGGCCAAGCTCAGGTCCAACGTCTGCCTCCCTCACCTCCAATCCCTTTCCAACTTTGCATAATCATTTCCTCTATAGAACTGTTTTTTCCTCTCTTTGAAAACTTACTGCCCGTGTTCTTATGGTACAGCCATCTCTCACTTGCTTTTCTCCCCAACAACCCAAGCTTACGGAGGGCAGGGATGCTTATCTCTGCATCCTTCACAGTACCTAGCATGACACCTGGCACACAGTCATGATCAGTACATGATTCATCTCTCTCCAAGCTCAAAGAGTTTGATTTTCTAGGTAAAATAGCATGCTTTGTTGGTTTTTATGAGTTAACAGGAAGATTAAGTTTATTGCTTGATGTTAATATACCTCGTATCTCCATGGTTCCCTCCCCCCCTTTAGATTTTTATGTCACATTCTCAGTGATGCCTCCCCTAGCTATCTCATCTACAATTTTATGTTGATCTCTAAACACCTATTATCTTTCTTCCCTGTTTGACTTTTCTCAATAGCATTTGTTACTACCTTAAAGTATTAGGTCATTAAATATGAAATGTCCAATTTTGAAACAAAACTGTAGTTTACTATATCTCAAACAAGAAACAGTACAATTCATCAAAATATGCACCTAAACTATCAACACAGTTTTGCCATCTTAACGGTAGCTTGTTTATGCCAGCAGCAAAGAAGCCTGGAGGGTGAGTGTTGATGAAATTGTAAAAGGCGTTTTCCACAGCTTATAGAGAATTGAATTTGTTTCCTTGCAAGAAGTGGTCCAGAGCCTGGAAGAAGTGTAGTCAGTTGGTGCAAAGTCTGGTGAATACGGTGAATGACAGAGAGTTTCCAAGTCCAGCTTCTATAGTTTGAGCAGCATTGTTTATGTGACTTGTGGCTGAGCGTTCTCTTGCAAGAGGATTGGCCTGTCTCTATTGACCAGTCGTAGCTGCTTAATTGCAAGCATCCTCATTATTTCATCAACTGGTTTCAGTAGACATTGGCTGTAATTAATTAACCATGTTTCATGAAGCCATTGTGGATAATACCAGCACTGGACCACCAAACAGACACCATTAGCTTTTTTAGGTGAATATTTGGTTTTGGACTATGTTTCAGCACGTAATCTTTATCCAGCCATTGTGCTGAACACTTGTGATTGTCAAAAAGAATACATTTTTCATCACACATAACAATATGGTATAGATACGGTTCTCCTTTATGTCGTGACAGCAAAGAAAGACAAGCTTTGAGACAATTTCTCTTCTGATGCTCGTTTAATTTATATGGAACTCATCTATCAAGCTGCTTTACTTTGCTGATTTGTTTCAAATGGTCCAATATTGTTGGAATAGTAACATCAAACCTGCTAATTCGTGCATAGGTTGAGATGGATTTGCTTCCACTACAGCTTTCAGCTCATCATTTTCTACCTTGATCTCAAGTTGCCCATGTGGCTCATTTTCAAGATTAAAATCACCAGAACAGAACTTCTCAAACCACTGATGTACTGTGCATTCACTAGCCACATCCTTCCCAAACATTTTGTTGATATTTTGAGTTGTCTGTGCAGCATTGTTTCCATGAGGAAACTCATACTGGAAAATAACACAAATTTTTGACTTATCTATGGTTTCACAATAATTGCTCTAAAAAAATTTGGAAAGGTAATCACAAGCTGAACAATGCATTTGAAAGACTGAGGATGCACCTTCACAACAAAAATAAAACAAAAAGCGTCAAAGTGAAATGTCAGAGATATCAACTGTCAGATTTAGTACTTAAGGAAATTGGACATTTCATATGTAATAACCTAATACTATATATTATACTCACTTTAGTTATTGTCTGTTTCCCTCAATTAAAAGTAAGCTCCTGAGGGCAGGGGTTTTTGTCGCTTTTATTCACCGTCATATCCCTAGTGACTGTAAGAGAGTCTGGCACATAGTAAGTGGTCAATTAGTATTTTTCAAATGAATGTATGAATACTACCACATATTGACACAAAGTGAAAACTGGAGGGCCTGGGTCATTGTTGCTGTTGTGGTATTGCCATGTCTGATTTGGGGATAGGGTTATTGAGAGAATAAAATTTGTGTAAAGTGCTAAGAACAGGAAGTCCTCAGCTAAATGATAGCTGTTATTATTTCCCTCAATTCCAGAAACCATCTATATGAGATATACTGATTCTACATCTTAATTCTTTTTGGTTTATTGTAGCTGTGTTTTTTAGTTACACTCAAATTAGTATTTATTTGCAATAATTGTTATATTACTTTGGTTGACTATGTTTTAAAGACATTGCAGTAAATTTGTTACAAAACATTGTTTCAGTATTATGTCCCTAAATTTTTACCATACACGGTAAATGTAAAAATGCAAGCACAGAAATAGACTTCTTTAAAACAGTGTGCTTTTTGCTTCCCTTTTGCTGTGACTGAGTGTCTTTGATAGAGTGGCTGGTAGGACTAAAGATTCTGAAGGTTAAGAACCCTTGAAAAGACAGGACTTTCATCTATGTAATAAAAAACACTTGTACCCCCTAAATCTATTGAAATAAAAAAATTAATCTAATAAATAAATTAGTGAATTAATTTAAAAAACATATTAAAGAAGAAAAGACAGGGCTTTGCAGAAAATGAATAACCCACAATTTATGTTTCTACCACCTAAAGATTCCTTGTTAGTTACCAGAGCTCATGATTGCCTATTCTATTTTGCAACAGCTTTTTGGGTAAGTTGAAGGGTCTAATTAAATTAAGGCATTAGATCGTAATTAAAATTTTGAAAGAGAAAATCCTCCAGGGAATGTTATCACATTTATTATTGGAGAGAGTCATGTGACTTGCAACTGCAGGCTAGGTACAGTTCCCCATCTTGTAACAGTAGGGAGAAGCATGAGCCAATGGAAGCAACAACGCATAAATGTTAGGTTTGGTAATAATTCTTTCATCAAAGTTTCTATATCTTAATAAATATATGTTTCTTCTTTGGGAAATCAGAACCAGACTAGGTCATTGTGGATAATAATAATTATTGCTAATGTTCATTGAGCCCTACTTACTTAATCCTCATAATTACCCTCTGAGGTAGGTTTTCATTATATCCCCATTTTACAGATGAGGAAATAGAGGCACAGAAAGGCAAAGTTATTTTCCCAAGTTTACACAATCAGGAATTTGTTGAGCTAATATTTGAATACAACAGACAGTTCCAAATCTTTATTCCTAACCCTCATACTAAACTGCCTCCTGAAGACACAGGCCATGCATTTCAGAAACTTCCTCTCATAAACTGTCAAGTAAGCATTTTATATACTACTCATGTCATAATCCATGCTACTCATGTCATAATCCATGCTACTCATGAAGCTTTAACCATAAACACTACATTTTAAGCAATGACAGCAACCCATGGGCATGTGTATTTCAGCACAACCATAGTCATCTCCTTTGTAGAGAAGTTAAAATAATTAGTCAAGAAATAATTGAGATTATTTTATCAGTGTTGCATATTTCTTTCAGGCATTTAGCTCCTTGTCATCTACAATTTATTCACCTTTACCTTTCTGTCACATACTTCATTCTAATCTCAGAAATATGATATTATCAAGGAAAAAGCACCTTAGACATTATCTTATAGATGGGGAAACCAAGAATCAGGGAACAGGAACAACTCACATAGTGCCACATTTGGAATTCCCTGAGGCCAGTGACTGTATCTCATCTGTCTTCATCTCCCTATTGCCTAGCACAGGTTTGACTCCATAGATTCTCAACACGGTGTGTGAGGAAGGAAGGCATTGTGGCACTAGGTGAGGCATGAAAGGCAGGTAGTGTCTAGGACATGCCTCCCGGAGGTAGGACAAATGCTGAACAAGAGACCTGGCCCTGGTGACATCACTGAAACCACCACCTGGTGTCCAAAGCCATGAGAGTCCCCCATTGAACGGAGCCATTAATATACAAGGTGAAATAGGGAGCTTCCCAATGGATAGGCAGAGCCCAGAGACTGGGGAGACAGGTGACGTCAACAAGCAAACAGCTGGTTAGCACCCGCAACATTGTACGTAGGAGGCTAAGCCTGAGTCCAAAGCTAAGACTGCCATACATTTCATAGATATCCCTCAGGCACCTACTATGTGCCTCGTACCCTGCTAGATGTTGAACAAGACTCATACTCCTAGGTGGGGTCCAGGAGGAACAAACAGATCCACTGACTTGGAGGAGAGATGAAAGGAGATGTCTATAGAGATGAAAGACAAAGCATCTCAAAACAGGGACCAAATTAGAGCTGCAGACAAATATCAGCCAAAGAAATATATGCTCTGATAAAAGGAACCACAAAATGATGAAAAAGCATCTAGAAGGCACCAAACCAAGCCTTGGGCATTGAATGATACTTCATGAAGTGAGTTCTAAGCAAAGGAGGCAATTTATGCACAGGCAAGGAGGTGGGAAACATTCAAGAAGCTACAGTCAATTCAGTATGTCTGGAGTTAAGTCCAGGTGGCTTCAGAAGATGAAAGGGGCCATGTTATGGAAGGCCTCTCAACTGTCAGGCTAAGGATCTTGAACTTTGTCCTGAGGGCAATGGGGAGTTGTGGGAAGGAATTTAGCAGGAGAGCGAAATGGCTGATAGGCCATATAGGAAGATGACTGTGGTTTCTATGTGAAGAATCAATCGCAGAAGGTAAGGCTGGAGATGGGAAGATTAGGGAAGAAGGTGTATACCAGTGCAGCCAAGAGATGATACGGTCTGGACCATGGAAATGGTGATGGTATGGGAGTAGGAGAGTGAGGTGAAAGGATTGAGGGCTTCCTTCAGTATTCCTTGCATACTGAATAGACCTTCCAAATGGCATAGAATAGGCCATCCAAAAATCTAGACATTGTCCTTTAGCCCTCACTCTCCACCACTCTACATCTCTCCTTGCAATCCATCACTGGTATTTTCCTTTTTAACTCCTAAATCCTTTGGATCCTTCTATGTCTCACCATCTTCACTGCTTTGTTCTCTTCTAAATTATCACCATTTACCTATTGGACTTTAATAATAGTCTTCTAATTGGTCCCCCTAAACTCACTTGTGCCTTCCCCTTCACTACCACCATATATTTCCTATCTATTTCCTCATTACAGCTGGCTTTTTTGTTTGTTTTTTATTTTAAAAAATTTTTAGTTGAGACATAATTGACATACAATAAAATGTACATATTTATAGTGTAAAATTTGATGAGTTTTGGCATATTAATACCACCATGGAACAATCACTACAATCAAATAATGAACAATATGCCACCCCCAAACATTTCCTGTGCCCCTTTATAATCACTTCCTCTCCCCTCTCCCCAACTCCCACTCATCCTCAGGTAACCACCACTCTTCCTCTGTCACTATAGATTAGTTTGCATTTTCTAGAATTTATATAAGCAGAATCATACAGCATCTTGCTAGAATTTTATAAAAATCGAATTATACAGTATGTGTGCTTTTTTTTTTTTTTTTTTGGTCTGTATGTTTGTTCTTTTGTGTGTGTGTGTGTGTGTGTATGTTTTTTTTATTTCAGCATATTATGGGGTACAGATGTTTAGGTTACGTGTGTTGCCCTTGGTTCCCCTCCCCCCAAGTCCGTGTTTCAAATATGTCCATCCTTCGGGTAGTGCGCATTGCACTCCTTGTGTATACAAATACCCGTCCCCTCCTCCCTCCTCCCCCCTCCTCCCACTGCCCTCCCCCTTCCCCAGCATCCAATAGATGTTGTTCTGATATGTGCATTTATGTGTTGATTAGTTAATACCAATTTGATGGTGAGTACAAATGGAACCCGTTCTTTTGCTCTTGTGGTGCCCCACTTTGGATAATGGGCTCAAGTTTAATCCAGGAAAATGTAAGTGGTGTTAGATCACTGTCATTTCTTATAATTGAGTAATATTCCATTGTAAACAAATACCAAATTTTGATAATCCACTCATGGATTGACGGGCACTTGGGTTGTTTTCACATTCTTGCAATAGTGAATTGTGCTGCCATAAACATTCGGGTGCAGATGTCCTTATCGTAGAATGTTTTGTGCTCTTTTGGGTAGATGCCTAATAGTGCTATTGCTGGATCGAATGGTATTTCTATTTTTAGCTCTCTGAGGTATCTCCAAATTCTTTTCCACAGAGGTTGCACTAATTTGCAGTCCCACCAGCAGTGTAGAAGTGTTCCTGTCTCTCCACATCCTCGCCAACATTTGTTGTTTTGTGTTTTTTTGATAGAGGCCAACCTCACCGGGGTTAGGTGATACCTCATTGTGGTTTTGATTTGCATTTCTCTAATGATTAGAGATGTTGAGCATTTTTTTATATGTTTGCTGGCCATTATTCTGTCTTCTTTTGAAAAGTTTCTGTCCATTTCCTTTGCCCATTTGTTGATGGGGTTGTTTGATTTTTTCTTGTTGATTTTTTTGAGTTCTAGATAGATTCTGGTTATCAGCCCTTTATCAGTATGTGTGCTTTTTTGTCAGGCTTCTTTTATATTCAGCCACATTGTTGTGTGTATCGATGGTTCATTCCTTTTTGATGTTGAGTAGTATTTCACTGTATAGATGTACCACAATTTATTTCTGTGTTCACCTGTCAGTGCACATTTGAATTGTCTCCGGGTTTTGTCTATTACAAATAAAGCTACTTTGAACATTCATATTTATACAACTTCTTATAAGGACATAAGCTTTCATTTCTCTTAGGGAAATACCTAGGAATGAAATGGCTGGATTATATGTAGTTTTTTGTTTAATTTTTTTAAGACACCACCAAACTTTTTTCCAAAATGGCTGTGCTATTTTACATCCCCAACAATGTATGAGATTTCCAGCTCCTCCATTCCTCACCAACACTTGCTATGGGCAGTCTTAATATTAACCATTTTAATGGATGTGTAGTGGTATCTCACTGTGGTCTCAATTTGCATTTCTCTAATGACTAATGATGTTGAACATTTTTTCATGTGCTTATTTGCCACTTGTATATCTCCTTTAGTAAAGTGTCTGTTTAGATCTTTTGCCTACTTTTTTTTATCAGGTTACTTGTTTTCTTACTATTGAATTTTGAGAGTTCTTTATATACATATTCTAGATCCAAGCCCTTTATCAGATATATTATTTACAAATATTTTCTTCCAGTCTATGGTTTGTCTTTTAATTATCTTAACAGTTCTCTTAATGAGAAGAAGTTTTAAAATTTTGACCAATTTGCTCTTTTATGGATTATGGTTTTGGTGTTGTATCTAAGAAATCTTTGCCTAATCCATGGTTACAAAGGTCTTCCATGTTTTCTTCTAGAAGTTTTTGAATTTCACGTTTCACCTTTAGGTCTATGTGCCATTTTCAGTTAATTTTCATATGCGGTGTGAGATATGGATCAAAAATCTTTTTTTCCCATGTGATAATCAATTGTCCCAGCTCCATTTGTTGAAAAAAAAAATTGTTCTTTCTCCACTGAATTGCTTTCACATCTTTGTTGAAAATTTGTTGTCTACATATGTGTGGGTCTATTTCTGGACTCTATTCCATTCCATGGATCTAATTATGCCAGAAACCACCCTGCCTTGATTACTGTAGGTTTATAATAATTCTTAAAGTCAGGTTGTGTTAGTACTTTAACTTTATTCTTTTTCAAAGTTATTTTGGGTATTCTAGGTCCTTTGCATTTTCATATGAATTTCAGAATGAATATGACTTTTTTTTACAATAAAACCTTCTAGAATTTAACAATTCCTTTGTGATATAAATCTGATCATGCCATCCCCTTTTTAAAAAAATTTTAATGGCTTCTCTGAGAATAGTTTGTTTCCCAGGCTATATTCCCTGGCCTGGAAGGCTCTGAGGGGTCTGGACCCTTTCCTCCTCTCCAGCCTCATCTTTCTTGGTTTCTACCTCTGTGTTCTAGGCACTCTGCTCTGTTTTAGTTCCTTGAATATGCCATTGTTCTCTCCTACCTCAGAGCCTTTACACATGCTGTCCCCTCTGACTAGCACTCCAATCCACTCTACTCATATCCCTTCTGCCTTCTTAACTCCAAAGGCTTCTCAGCCCCAATGTCTCCTCCTCTTGGAAATCTTTCCTGACCCTACCCCCAACCCCAACTACAGGTCCTCCTGTTAAATATTTCATGGCTCCCCAAAGTTTTACTTCATGACACTTATTAAAGGGTGAAATCATATATGTGAATATTTCATTATTTTTAAAAAGTTTGTCTCCCCCCAGTAGACTGTAAATGCTATGTAAGGGCAGACTCTATTCTGTTTTCCTATCTTTGTACTCTACTTAGCAAAAAGCTTGGTACATGGTAGGGGCTCAATAAATATTTGTTAAATGAATGAATGAATTAATGAAATAGAATTTTTTGAAGGCTCATCTTTTTGTTTCCTATCAAGATGAATCTGGGACTTGGGGCAGGCCTAAGTTGATGGGTGAGGAGACCAGGAAAGACAAGGTTAAGTCAAGGGAGACCAGATCAGGTTTCCTGACTCCCTGCCCATGGCTCACCCAGCCACCCCACGTAATCTAGTGTCTTCAGAAAATCACTTTTGAATGATACATTTGTTTGCAACAGTTCATGCTTTTCCACTCAATTTCTCTTTACTTCCTTGAAATAGAGCCCAGAGGAGAAGTAGAGCAATTAAAAAAAAAATACCTAATAAGTTATTGTTTGAGAATTTCATATTCCATTTTTATTCAAGCAGTTGTTTAGCATAACTGAAGCACTCTTTGCTTTATTTCATTTTCCACTAGTTTGAAATGAGGCAAGAAAAGTTAGACATAGCTACAACCTAAGGCCTTGTAATTATGTTAGAAAATAAAATTGTATTCTATACCTTTGGACTAGGCAGAGGTATCTCAGAAAAGAATCATTTCATGCTGCCAGTCTTTGGTAGCACCATACCTGCTCCTCCTCCCTGCCACTTCCTGCCACATCCCCACCTCCAGGAGCAAAAAGCCCAAGAGTGAAATCTCAGTTCTGAATTCTAGTTGTGTAGCTATAATCAAATGTCTTCACCTCTCTGGGCTTCTCATATCTCATTTGCAAAATCAACATGAAAATTACCCTTTATTTACCCATGTTCCAGGGTTATAAAACTTAGTAAGTAATAATTAAGCTATGTAGACCAGCTATGATGAGCCAGGAGCCATGCTGATCACTTTACAGATGTGAATTCTAATTATCACAACGGTCTTCTGAGGTAGGTATTAGTTTTCTCATTTTATTAACCAGAAAACTGAAGCTCAGAGAAGAGAAGGCAAATTCCAAATTGTGAAGGTTCCTGAATGCCACCCTTAGAGCTTAGACTTCATCCAAAGGACAATGTAGGAGGGGTTAGATAAAGGATAAATGGCAAGGTTGGATCCAAGTTTTGAGAAGATCTTGCCAATACCTGTGTGGAATGTGGTTTGGAGGGGGGGAACCTAAAGGCTTGGAAAATGGAAAGGAAATGTCTAGTAATAACAGGATACTTTACCACATTTCAAGGCACCCTTATATTCTTTTTATTGTTTGAGTCTCCAAAGACCCCTGTGAAATAGGGAAAAATATATTATTGTTGGCATGATTATTGCCATTTTTGAATATGGACTCTGCAGCCTGAAAATAGTGTAAATACTTTGTTCCAATATCACACAGCTCTTGACAGCAAAACGGAGTCCCAAATCTAGAAATCTGGACTTTTAATACATGATTTTTCACGGTATTCTTCAGTGGCTTGCTCACAGAAAGCTGGTTGTACTGCCACTGACCATGTAACATTGTCAAGCCCTCTCTGATCCTTGTCACCTCAACTGTAAAATTAAAGGATTGGGATGGATAAGCTCTCTTGGGTCCTTCACTCCACCTTCCTGATATGTTCAAGTCTGTCTTGGGGTCTCCAGTGGCACCTACTGCCTGAGCTAGATGGGGAAAACGAGGTAGGGAGAGATGAGCTTCAGTTGGCCAATAAAGGAAGCTAGAATGGGTGGCTTAGTTACAAAAGGTTAAAATCAACTTGCTTGATTGATTATGAATTTTAAGTAGTTTTTCTTCAGTGCAATCAGCTCTTTCCCATCGTCATCACTCATTAGGGAAAGATTTCCATTCCAGCAGTGATCGAGGATGTTTCCCAGAATTTGCATTTTGCATTCTACACACTAAGCACCTTGCTGTCAGAATTATGAGCTGTCTCTCCTCACCTGGCCCCTTCCTCTCACTCCCTGCCAGTTCCACGTCCCTTGCTGGGAAGGTGAGAAGTGACCCTGGAGGAGAGTGCAGGAAGATCATGGCCATATTGACCACTGGCTGGCCCATGCCTGATGGTCAGCCAGGCAGCCTCTGACAGCATGATGGAAGGGGAGGCCTCGTGGCCTCTCTCTCTCCTCTTCTAATTGGCCTTTATGAATATTTAATGAAATCAAGATAGAATTCAATCAGAAGCTTTACCTGCTGCATTTTCAGGAGAAAGAAGAGAAAAGAGAAATGACGGGATATTATTAGATTTCTCTAGCCACAGGGTAGATGCAACATGCCCTGAAATTCCTCTAATATTCGGGTACCATAGTAGCCTTAACTGCCTGGATACTTCTGCTAAGTCCAAGAAAATTAGCCCTTTTTCCTTGTGAGACACTGCTAATTTCCATGTACTATAGAGGGAGATGGATTTTGTCTGGAGAGGGAAAGCTAATGAGATAAAGCATGAATTCAAATTGAAGATGCTGTCCTAGAAATATCTTTTTAGGAAATCTTCTCTCCCTATTTACTGGAAACCTCTTTGTTTTTAGGAAAAATATTCATTTTTTCTTGTTATTAAATTAATTCCTTGTTCACTGTAGAAATATTATAAATATAGAAAATTAAAAGTAAAACTCATCTGCAATCCCATCACCCAGAAATAATGGGGATTGTTTTTATATTTATCCATTCAAACCAGTATAAGTACCCACATAATCACACAGTAAGTAATGTTTTGTAACCAACCCTTTTTTCACTATACACTACATCAGTAGATACTAATCTATAACACCACGTGCAATGGTCTATTGTATTTTTGTACGAATGCCCCTTAATATGTTTAACCAATTCTCAATCATTGGCATTTCCATTTGGGGCCCCTGAAGATGATTTTATACCTTTATGCAGAAAGCATAGCATAAGAGATGCCTTGGAATCAAACAGATGTGAAGAACCCAAGTTCTTTAAGTTATTATTTGTGTGTTCTTGGGAAGATTAATTAACCTCCCTATGTATCAGGTTTTATCATCATAAAAGAAAGGCAGGTTGTTTTGAGGATGAAATGAGAAGGTATATGAAGCACCTATTAATGGTACAATGATATAAAGTTAGTGTTCAGTTTATGATAACTGTTAATATTGTCAGTGTTAATAATACTTTGATAAATTTTCTTATAGCTAAATCTTAACCATTTCAGCTAATTAACTATTGGACTAATTCCCTAACAGTAGAATTGCTGGGTCAAAATATTCACACACTTTGAAGTCAACTGGTAGTTTTTAAAGCTGCTGAAATATTTTTCTCAGACCAGCCACCTGATCTTGGCTAACATTTGAGGCTCCCATGGCCCATGTATGAGGAGATCTTGTTCAGATTCCTTTCCTTCTTAATCCTCTGTTTGCTCATTATAAAATGAGATGTTGGCCAGGTGTAATGGCTCACACCTGTAATCTCACCACGTTGGAGGCCATAGCAGGAGAATCACTTGAGACCAGGAGTTTGAGGTTATAGTGAGTTATAATTGCACCACTGCACTCTAACATGGTCAACAGAGTAAGACCCTGTCTCTAAAAAAAAAAATAGAAAGAGAAAAAATGGGATGTTTTTCTTAGTCATTCCAGGTTGCTATAACAAAGTACCATAGACTGGGTGGCTTATAAACAGCATAAATTTATTTCCTACAGTTCTAAAGGCCAAAAGTCTGAGATTAAGGTGCCAGCATGGTTGGGCTCTGGTGAAGGCCCTCTTCCAGGTTGCAAACTGCTGACTTCTTATTGCAGCTTCACATGGTAAAAAGAGAGCTAACTAGCTCTCTGGAGTACTTTTTATAAGGGCACCAATCTCATTAATTAGGGCTCCATCCTCATGACCTCATGACCTAATTATTTCCCTCTTCCTAATAGTATCATATTGGGGGTTAGGATTTCAACATATGAATTTTGAGGAAGCACATTCAGTCCATGACAGTGTTGCATGTATTTTAGGCTGATGAATTCTATTCTACCTCCAGGTCCTCTGTAATGGTCCAAGCCACCCATTAGAGCAGGCAGACCTAAAGCCAGCTGAATAAGCCCAGCTGTCAGGCAAGTTTGTGTTCATTTAGTGTAGGCTTTGTTTTTCACAGGGGAGTTCTCATGGATGTTCAGCAGTATATAATAGATAAATGAATCTATAGATGACAAATTAACTCCAGAAGTTTTTGTTTTCTCCTTTATGTCTGGTATGTGCGTGTGCATGTATTTTTAGGGTATGTATTATGGGTTGAGTTGTATGCCCCCAAAGGATATATTGAAGTCCTAACCGCTGGTACCTGTGAATTTGACCTTATTTAGAAACAGGGTCTTTACAAATGTAATCAAGTTAAGATGCAATCACACGGGATTAGAGTAGGCTCTAAATTCAATGACTGATGTCCTTATGAGAAGACCATGTGAAGATACAAGGACACAAAGACAATCAGGGAAAATACCATGTGATGAGGCGGAGATTAGAATAATGATACCACAAACCAGGGAACTCCAAAGACTGCTGGCAAGCACTAGAAACTGGAGGAGGCAAGGTAGTTTTCTTCCATAGAAACTTAAGAGGGAGCATGGCCCTGCTGGCACTTTGATTTTAGACTTCTAGACTCCAGAACTGTGGGAAAATACATTTCTGTTGTTTTAAGTCACCCAGTTTGTAGTAATTTGTTATGGCAGCCCTGGGAAACAAATACAGTGTATTTTAATTTTTATTTCTGCTCTTCCCCTTATTAGAGCATAAGCTATTAATTCCCAGGGTCATTTCTGAAAACAGTGTGGTTTATTGAGAAAAGTTCAGGATTGGTAGTCTGACTGTCCTAACTAAAAGCCTAGTTATGCCATTTAATGGTGATGTGACTCCATGGGCAGGGAAAGCCTCATGCCAAGCTGAGAGTGGAGTGGAGTTCCTCTGTGGTGCCTGCACTAGTAAATGCCTTCTTCCAGCCCCCAAATCCCTACCTGGCCATTGAACTGCTTTCATCAGCCACCCCTATGAGCCTGAAGTCTAATCTTATTTGGTAGTGACTCTCCTCTGAGCAGAAAAAGAAGAAAGGAAGTAGACCTAAAACAGGAAGCTGGCCTATAGCAAAAGGTCCCTAAGACAACTACAAGCACATTAAACAGAAATAGTCTCTTTATGTGTCTGTCCTCCACCAGACTGAGGGCTCCTTGATGCCAGGGACCAGGTTTGATTCATCATTGTAACTCTTACATCTAGATAGTACCTGGTCCAAAATATGTGCTCAGTGAAATTTTTTGCAAGAAGGTATTTGGGATTGGGTTCTTATGTTTTTGACTCTGTTATTTTAGTCCCTTGAGTTTAGCTTCCTTCTGACACTTTGCTTGTGTTTTTGACCTGTCTTGATCTGACCCCCTAGATCTTTACTGACCCTTGTGATCTGACCTGCACTATGATTTTTATTTATTCAAATCCATTTAGTAAGTGACTTAATAATGATGATAATATCTGCCATTTATGGAGCATTCCCTCGTGGCAGGCACCATGCTACTATATTGGATATAAATCTTGGTCTACAAACTCAGGAGTATAAGATATATTTTTTATGTTAAAAGCATTTAAATTAAATTTATAGCCCTCATCCTACTGGACTAGTCTGTAAATTAAGTCTCTGTCATTTCTCTAGCTCCCCACCCCTATATTTTGCCAAGATTTAGGATCTCATGCAGCATCAAAGTATCAGAAGCATTTGGGGTAACCTCTCTGGTTATTGATTATTGGTTCAGATCAGTTTTCACTAATACAAGCATTTCCTTTTCCCTCATGTCTCTGTGCTGCTGTTCCCATGCATTGCTCAGGGCAAAATGATCTTTGATGAATCTGTCGGACGATAAGTCCATGACCCACCGACCTGCACTTACCCTGGGATGCTGCCACAGAGTACAAGTGACAGATTCACCAACCTTCATCTCTTTCCCTGAGTGAGAAATAACCTCCACATCTTGACTCAAAATCCATGCTCCCTTCCCTTTCTTTTCTCCTTAAGGACACCCACAGTCCAATCTCTTTAGTGCACATTGGCCTTCACAAAACACAAGAATACCACTGACTCCAAGCAGCTTCTGATTTCTCCTCCTTCAAAAACCCCCAGAGAAACAAAGACTAGTAGCCTAGCTATTACTTGGAGCAAAAGAAGAAGGAAAAATGCACAAATGTATACACAAATTATTACTTCAGTAAATTATCTGACTACACTAGTTCCCTTTAAAGTAATATATTATTTAATCCTCACCACAGTCCTGCAAAGGTAGGAATTTTTACACATGTGAAAGCTGAGACTCAGATAAAGGTTTTACAAGTGGTAAATAGAGTGCTAGGAGATGACACAGGTTGGCATGATACTGAAGCTTCGAGGCTTAACCACTGCATTTCCACTCTCTGTGTTCTGGGTATGGGGAGGGGTGGCTTCTTGGTAGCCTTGAAGGATGAGTAAACCTGAGTAAGAGAGAGGGGAAAAGGAGGTTGAGGTACCAGGTGGGAAGGGAAGCAGGAGTGAAGCCTGCCTGTATTGGGGCTCGATGTTCCCTGTAGCCCTGTGTTCCAGTGTTCCAACTCAGCTCTTCAATAGGCATGTACGTGTATACCACACATACATACCTGCTACACACACACACACACACACACACACACACACACACACACACAAGCAAGCCATGATCTTGAGTCAGGCCTTCAGTTTCAGGATCACTAGATCCATAAAGGTTTCCTATTTCAGCCTCATGTTGTTCTCAGAAGTTCTCTGCCATCCTCCTGGTCCCAGTTCCAAGCTTGGAGGAAATTCCTCCCACCTTAAAACCAAGGGTACCTGACATGAGAAAGGACCTCCAGTCACAATTGCCTTCTACAGAGGGTTTAGCTGTGCTCTGAACTGCAAGGTGGATTTGAATCCTTGCCCTGCAGGTCCTTCCCCTCTTTTACAAAATGGAGGAGTTCAGCTCATTAGCCTTGGAGGCCTTCCAAAGTCCTACTTGGATTTATGAAATAGCTAGTCTGGACCCTAAATTTGACACATTTCATAACTTCCCACTAATTTCCTTCCAGTGTCACAGACACACAATGTAGTGAGACAGTCTGAAAGCCTTATAAGATCTTCCTGACTTGCACAGTTTCACAGCTTATGTACAATTTACTTTTCTTACTTTTAATCCAAATATAGTTTCTAATATTTTCTAATAAGCTCTGGCCTATCTTTCTCACACAGTTTATTGCTATCAGAAAGAATTTTCCTCCTATCTATTAATATAACCCTCCCTTCCAACACTTCCCTACCTTTTCTTTTCTTTTTTCCTGCTGGCAATAATTATAAGTTGTGAAGCCCACAAAAAAAACGGATATTAAATAGACTGTATATGATTAGAGATAATGTCACAGGCGTGCGTCCGAAACCTGCCATCTGGCTAATGTGTGTTTTCCTCCCCATGACACTGAACACAGTCATTATGCCTCGGAGGGGGCAAGGCTTTGGTAATTATGTTAAAAGTGTTTACATTTAAAGAATGTCTTTCTTTGTGCTATGGGGCTGTCCCAAGCACTACCTCCTTGCTATGAGCCTGAGGTTGATGGATCACATTTCTAAGATTCCTGATGGCATGAACTTTACAAATGAACCCTTTTCTTTGGCTCCTTGATTCAATGTGACTTCTTTGTTAAAAGTTGAAGGTTCTAAACATACACTAGGCTCCCTGGACTGGGTTGTGAGTGTTGTTACCCTGAGGCTGAGACCAAGTTCTCCACCTTTAAAAAGAAAAGTGACCAAACAAGGGTGTAGCTGCCTCTGTTGTTATAAAAACAAACATAATTTCATTCATTTCACAAATATTTATTCAGCACCAACTATGCACCAGTCACCATTCTAGGTACTGGGGATAGAGTAAGGAATAAAACACAAAACTCCCTACTCTCATACAGCTTGCATTCTAAAAGGGGGAAGTATACATGAACAAAAGAAATAAGTAAAATAGTTAGTATGCTGGGTGATGAAATGCAAGGTGATTATTTAATTTATTATTGAAAATAAGACACCTCTAAGGGTGAAAGCAAAAACTATTAAAAAATATATGGAGTAAAGAGGTAGGAACCAGGACAATGGTGACCCTAAAGTGCTATGGAGGAAAATAAAGCAATTAAGGGAAGTAAGTAGTGTGGAGAGGATGCAGACAGGGAACACAGGGAGAGGAGCAGATTATAATTTTAAATATTATGGTCAGGAAGGCATCACTGTGAAGGAAATAAAGAAGCAAGATATGGCTATTGGGGTAAAAGTGTTTTAAGCAAAGGGAACAATAAGTACAGCAGGCATTAGAATGGACCATGGCTGGTGTGTTACAGGAACAGCCAGGAGCCAGTGGCTGCCATGGAATGACTAAGAGGGAAAACAGTAAGAGATGAGGTCAGTGGGATAATGGTGCATCAGATCATGTAGGGCCTTTACAGACTTTGTAAGGGCTTTGACTTTTACCATGTCAGATTCGAGATGTGGGAGCTGTCTTAGTCCATTCAGGCTGCTCTTACGAAATACCATAGAGTAGCCTATCTATGAACAACAGAAATTTATTTCTCACAGTTCTGGAGGCTGGGAAGTCCAAGATCAAGGTGCCAGCAGATTCAGTGTCCTGTGAGGGCCCACTCATAAAAGAACATCTTGTCATTGTAACTTCACATAGCAGGATGGGCTGGCTAGCTCTCCTGCAGTCTCTTTCATAAGGACACTAATCCCAATCATTAGGGCTCTGCCTTCATGATCTAATCACCTCCCAAAGGTCCCAACCTTTGGGGTTAGGATTTCAACATGGGAATTTTGGGGGGACAAATTCATACCATAGCAGGAGCCTTTTGAGACTCTGTTCTGACTTACATTGTCTTACCACAATCACTCTAAATATGGTGTTTAGAATAGTCTTAAAGGGGCAGTGTGTAGTAAGAATTGCAGTAGAAACCCCAGCTGAGAGTCTATTGCAATAATCTAGGTGAGAAATGATGGTGGCAGGAACCAGGGAGGTATTGGTAGTGGTAGTGAGAAGTGGTCAGAGTCTGGATAACCTGATTTGATGAAGGATTGAATATGGGCCATGGAAGAAAGAATATTGCCAAAGATACCTCCAATTTTTTTGGCTTGAACACTGGGGAGGATAGAGTTATGGAGTTTTCCTTATGAGAAGAGAGCTACTGTGGGTAGAAGACATTTGGAGAAGAGAATTAGGAATTTGGTTTTAGAATGTTCAATTTGAGATGCCTATTAAACATTTACATGGAGATATTGAATAAGCAGCAGATATATGAGTCTGGAGTTTAGAGGAAAAGTCAAGGCTGGAGATACACATTTTGAAATCTGTTACTGTGTAGATGCCATTTGAAAGCAAGAAATTGAAGGAGATCATTTTAGGACTGAGTGTAGATTGAGAATAAAGGAGTTATAAGGACTGAGGCCTGGCTCATTCCAAGGTTAACAAGTCTAGGAGAAGAGGAATCAGCAAAGGAGTTCCAAGGAAAAGCCCATGAAATAGGAGTAAAACTAGGAGAATGAGGTATCCTGCAAGTCAAGTTCTAAAAAAGTGATGCAAGAGGAGGAATGAAAAGCTGCTGATCTGGCAGGTATGATGGGGCTGAGAACCAACCATTGGATTTAACACAGAGGTCATGGAGACCTTGACAGGAGCAGGTATAGTGGTGTAGGGGGCCAAAGGCAGTGAGCTCAAGAGGGAAGGGGTGAAGAGGAATCAGGGACAGTGATATAGACAGTTGCTTCAAGGAAAGGAGAAAAATCAATTAGTAATGAGAAGGAAAGATTGCATCAATTTTTAAAATGGAAGAATCAACATGTTTCTATACTGGTGAGAATGATTCAATAAAAGTAAAAAATTTGATGATGCAGAAAAGATAGGCAAAAATTGCTAAAGCAACATTCGTGACTAGGCGAGAAGCGGAGGAGTCCAGTGAACAATTGGAAGGGTTGGCCTTAGGTAGGGGCAAGGAAAGTTCCTCCATAGTAACACGAGGAGAGGTAGAGTGCGTAAATGCCAATGCAGGTGCAGGAGTGGGTGTGGTATTGGGATCCTACATTCTGCAGATTGCTTTCTCAGTGAAATAGTAAGTAAGGTTGACAGCTTAGACAAATGAGTTTCTTACCCACATCCCAGTGTTGCTTCTGTTGGGACGAATTCTTGGAAGTTAAAGTTCGTTGATCCATACATTTATTGAACTTGACAAAGCCCCTGCCCTGTGTCAGGTTCTGTGTTTGAAGCTCACATTGTGAGAGACAGACGTGAACATACACATCCAACATTCTTGATATGTGCACTTGAACAGACTTATGTAAAAAAAAGAGGAATAACTAACTTGGCCTGAGAAAGTCCAGGAATACTTTAGAGGAGAGATGAATATTGAGTTAGATCTTAAATATGATAAGAATAGATATTTGCCAGGTGGAGAAAAGAAGGAAAGTCATCCTAGACCCAGGAACACCATAAGCAAAGGCTCAGAATTAAAAACAAACAAACAAACAAAAATCCCGGGTATTTTGGGAACATGTCAATCTCTAGCAGAAAGATGGGACTGGAAAGGCAGTTTGCGCCATTCTGGGAAGGGCCTTGGATGTCAGTCAGTCGAAAGAGTTTGGACAGGGAAGTCTTTGATGATCTTAAGTAGGGGTGTGCCTCTAATGGAAAAGAGTCTGAGCAAAGGTGGGCTTGGGTGGGGCAGGCCATGCTGCGAGAGAAGCAGGGCAGTGCAGCAGAACTCCTCTAATGTTTAGAAGTGTGGTGAAGTTTAGAGGCAGAAGGATGCCCAGGGCGGGATGAGGAGGGGTCTGCCTTGGCTGTCTGAAGAGAGACTTTTTTCCCTGGATGGGGAAGTATCTCCCCATTGACATGCAGAAAGCACTGTCCGCTTTAGTGCTTTTAATAAAAATGGAAAATATGGGTTTGTGTGATGCTTTTAATCATTTTGGAATTGTAAAGAGCTCTGAGCTTTGGGGGCCAGGACGGCCCTGGTGTGAACATAAATTAGCTTAACTGAGTAGCTTGTGCTGTTTATGGAAAGTATTTGCTGTAAATTTGGTTCTGATGCATCACCTGCACAGCCCTCACCCTCAGCGTGCCTACTCCTGAAAGCTGCAAGTGTTGCTTTTGGCTTTGGCCTCTGGTTAAGAGGGTCATGGACTCCAAGAGGAATTAGAGAAGTCCCAGTCTGGTCATTAATTTACTCACTCATTCTGCAAACAGGGGTGTATCATCTACTCTATGCCAGACCCTCTGCCAGATACTAGAACACAGAGAGGAGGAGATGGGTCCTCAAGGAGCCCACAGTACACATACTGGTGATTTCAACAAAAATAGTCAGGGCCAGTTGGGGTAAAATGAAAGTAGTAGTCACTTCTATCTGGAGATTCAGGAGGAGAATGTTAATAAAGACTCTGGCTCTTCCCCTGGAAAATGGGTGGCTCTGGTCTGGTTGCTTCGATCTTGAAAAACAGAGTGGGCCATCACTGAGAAACCCTCAGATTCTGGCTCTGCCTCCTTGCTAGCTGTGTGATCTTCAGAGAGACCTAACCTCACTGATCCTCAATTTCCATCTATAAAAGGGGGGTTATAATGCTTCTCCCATGGGGTTGTTGTAGTAGGGACAAAAAACTCTTAGCACAGACCTGGGCCATGGTTGGCTGCCTACAAACATTAATTCCTCTCACCTGTCCTTTGCTTGCTTCTTCAGTGAGAATAGGTTGCACTGAGCCATTCTCACTCTCTATAAACAGGTTCCTTCTTGGCCAAGGCACACATTGGCAAGGTGTCTCTCTCTATCACTGTGCCCTTCAGTGGCTCTTAGTTGTCTCAAGAATGAAAGACAAACTCCTAAGTAGGGCACAGAAGATTCTATAGAATTCCCTTAGCAAGACCATCTCCCATACCTCATCCCTGTCCTCTATGCCCCAGTCATATTGGCATAATCACCACTTCCCAGGTGTACACGTGCTTCCTGGTGTCTGGGCCTTTGCTCATGCAGAAGCCCCCACTGGGACCCATAAGCCCCCTTTCCCGATTCTCCACCTGGAGAAATCCACCTGTCCTACAAGAAACAGCCTTAAGTCCTGCTCCTCAGGAAACTTTCCATGATGCCCCCAGTTGGACTTAACTGCTTTCTTCCATGGGATCCCACAGCACTCTTCTGGCATCTCACATGTAACTATAGACCTCATGGTTTTGAAACCTCTCTGAATGTCCTGGAACCAGGGAATAAGACTGGAAGCTAATATGGTGGCGCCAGTAAGAATTTGTGGTTGATCGAGCTTCCTGAGGATGCTCCTAGAAAAGTGTGAATCTCACATCAGGCTTTAGAGCATTGTCATTCCCTGTTATTACATTTGAGCCCTTAAAGACATACTCAATTTACAGCAAAAAAAACAATGGCTATGAATAAGGAAGGGGTAGATCTGGGCATCCAGGTACTTTTCCCCCATGGCACACTGTCTCATCCAAAAGCATTCTTAAATGCTTTTGCAACCGTCCCTCAGCCTCTGGTGTTTGCTAGGCAGGCTGGTTTCCTAGGTGTGCAACCTAGTGGCATGGGACCCTATGCTCAGAAGAACCCTGTATTGAGAATTTAATGCTCTGTTGTTGCTGTCTTAAAACTCTTAGCAATTTTTTGA
This sequence comes from Propithecus coquereli, assembly GCF_000956105.1. Lineage (NCBI taxonomy): Eukaryota > Metazoa > Chordata > Mammalia > Primates > Indriidae > Propithecus > Propithecus coquereli. The sequence continues at coordinate 18,828,738 of NW_012138302.1, forward strand.
ATTTGTATTTTATAAGCCAAGTCTGATGGGACAATAAAGCATGCACCAGGGTCTTGGAATCTCAGCCATACACAGTCCTGCCTCCTACCACCTCTTAACCTCCTTAGGCAGGGTTCTTGGCCACCTGCTTCCTTACCTTCTGGTGTCCTGGGCCCCATCTGGCTTCCCTCCTCTAGGATGACAGTGCCAGAGTGTGTTCTGTGGACAACTAGACAGTTGTTCACCCCCTAGGTACCTAGCTCATCATAGTGTGAGGGTTCCAATACCCTTGGGGGTTGCCATCTACGGTGGATTGGGGCAGCTGCCCTGTGAAAATGAAAGGTGTCTTACTTGACTTCCCTGTTTCCCTGGCTGGCAGCTGGCAAAGGGTAGGTGGGGGCAGTGGGGACGGTAACCAGCAGCCAGTGAACAATGTGTACTTGTGCACCCAATCTCAAGGTGGAGCCCCAGGGCACATGTAGTGGTCTGCATTCACCACACAACTATCCTCATACCCAAAAGAGCATAACATTAAATAAGAAATTAAAAATTCCAGGACAGGTTAATAGAAACAGCAGAAGAAAGGAAAAAGCTTTATCTTTTAGTACCCTTAATGACACTGTTTTATTGCTTTCTGGGCTCTGCAGTTTCATTTTGCATAGGGCCCCAAAAATTACATAGCCAGTCTTGGTGCTAGACTCTGTGTTGGGCACCAGGGATATTAATTTGAATAACATGCATATAATCTTTGCCTTCAAGGTGGCTGATGGGTCTGGAGTTTGGACTAGATCAGGAGATCTGCAAACTTTTCATGCAAAGTACAACAGAGTAAATTTTTTTTTTTTTTTTGAGACAGAGTCTCACTGTGTTGCCTGGGCTAGAGTGCCGTGGCATCATCCTAGCTCACAGCAACCTCAAACTCCTGGGCTCAAGCTATCCTCCTGCCTCAGCCTCCCGAGTAGCTGGGACTACAGGCATGTGCCACCATGCCCGGCTAATTTTTTTTTTATATATATTTTTAGTTGTCCAATTAATTTCTTTCTAATTTTAGTAGAGATGGGGTCTCGCTCTTGCTCAGGCTGGCCTCGAACTCCTGAGCTCAAACAATCCGCCCGCTTTGGCCTCCCAGAGAGCTAGGATTACAGGCGTGAGCCACCGCGCCCAGCCTAGAGTAAATATTTTAAGCTTTGCAGGCTGAACAATCTCTGCCACAACTGCTCAACTCCACCTTCATAGTGCAAAAGGAGGCATAGGTTGTGTGTAAATGAATGAGTGTGACTGTGTTCCAATAATATTTTTTATATGGACACTGCAATTTAAATTTCATATAATTTCCATATTACAAAATGTTATTTTTTTGTTTTAAACCATTTAAAAATACATAAACCATATTTAGCTGTCCGCTATATAGAAATAGGCAGCAGGCCAGATTTGGCCAGTAGGCTACAGTTCACCAACCCTGGACTAGATGATTTCCAAGGGCCTTCCAGCACCCACTCAGGTGATCTCAGAGAGCTGGGTTTTTATTCTCACTTTCTTTTCTTCGGTGGCTTTCTTGCCTTTATCTGTCTCTCTGCCTCTCTCTTTCTGTCATTCTCAGGTTCTCATTCTTGTGTTTTCTCTCTCTGTCTCTCTCTGTCTCTCTCTCTCTCTCACATACACTCTCTCTCTCTCTCTCTCTCTCTCTCTCTTTCATTCTCTCTCTACATATACGTCAAACACACACTCACGCACCTGGTTAAAAAAAGCCATTGATACATCCTTCTCAGCACAAGGAGTTCTTTCTTCTTTCAACTGGTGTAAGTACTGGAGCCAGTGCTTTTCTCCATAGGGGGCCAGCTGCCAAATTCTTGCTTCCCTCATAATTACAAAGCCATTGAAGCAGACGAGGTGGGGTCCAATGTAGTGTTCTACTTGCAGAGAAAAATATTGACACTTTTAGGGACATAATAGGCAGATGAAGAAAAGCACGTCCTCTATTCTCTGCTCCATCTATATCCACAGACACATCTTTGTCAATGTGTTTTGAATAGGATACAAATGCGATATTCAGGGAAACAGTGGACAATTGTCACCATCTGTCATCTGCCCACACATAGGAGCTGGCTCAGGGAAGGAAAGGTTTGATTCAGAGAAACTGCAATGCTTCCTAAGAAAAATGCAAATAATTCATTATATTTTCTTGATCACCTACTGTGTGCTTATAGCTGGAAGGCTATGAGAAGCAGGGAAGTGTGATGTAATTAAAAAAAAAAAAGTTTAGGCTCTAGAACCAGTCAGACTTGGGTTTGAATCCCTGGACTTCTTAACTTATGCTGCCTAGAAAAAACAGTAACTAAAACTCTTAGAGCTTAGATTTGCTTATCTATATAAGAAGGGTAATGCCTACAATTTGGGTTTGTCAACAAGGATTAGAGATTTGAGCTAAGAGATATAAAGCACAAAGTATAGTGCCTGACAAACATTCGTTCAATGATAGTTGCTAGAAAGCTAGAGCTAGAAAAAGGCAGAGCCAATAGTCAAGCCAGGATGTAATTGCAAAGCCCATACTTTGTCCTCGATAGAATGTTTGTGGAGTAGGCAGTCTGGAGCAGGAAGGCACTCTGGGGGACTGTAGCTGGGAAAACAAAGGCTTGATCAACTACAAATAATACCTTCCTCTTTGTTTTTTGGTAATTAGACCCTCCTGTTATTGTTTATTCCACCAGTCATCCAATGAATGCTGAACAGGAATATCCAGCAACTCCAAATATCTACAAAAAAGAACAATTTTTAAAACTCTGACCTCTTAGACCACCAGCTATTTGCCACCTCCATTGTCTCTTCTGATTCTGTTCATTTGTTAATATATTCAGGAGTGTTTATTGGACATCTACTCTGTGCTATGTGCTACGATTTGATGCTGGGGCTACAGTGGTGAATGGGACACAGTTCTCACCTTCAAGGAGCTCACAGTCCAGTGGGGAAATAAACAATTATAGAATGGTAGCAAAAGAACTATGATAGGGGAAATATTATAAAAGCACAGAAAAATGGCATCTAAACCAACCAAGGGGGCAGAGAAGGTTTACAGATGGAAGTAACCTTGTATCACTTTGTAATCTTGGCACCTCCTAATTATTTCAGTCTACAGATGGAAGTAACCTTGCATCACCGATATTTGAACCCAGAGTGAGAGGTAGCTAACCAAGGAAGGATTGTGACAGAAAGGATGTGGCAGGCAAAGGAAACAGCATATAAGAAGACTTAGAATACCACGATGAGAGCTCATCTCACACATATTAGAATGGCTATTAGCAAAAACACAAAAGATAATGAGTGTTGGTGAGGATGTGGGGAAAAGGGAATGCTTGTACACTGTTAGCAGGAATGTAAATTGGTATAGCCATTATGGAAAACAGTATGGAGTTTCCTCAAAAAATTAAATATAGAACTACCATATGATCCAGCAATCCCACTTTTGAATATATATCCAAAGAAAATGAAATCTATATGTTGAAGAGATAACTGCACGTTCATGTCCATTGCAGCACTATTCACAGTAGCCAAAATAGGCAATCAACCTAAGATGCTCATTAACAGATGAATGGATAAGGAAAATGTGGTATCTATACACAATGGAATACTATTCAGCCTTTAAAAAGAAGGAAATCCTGTCATTTGTGACAGCATAGATGAACCTGGAGGACATTATGCTACGTGAAATAAGCCAGGCACAGAAAGACAAATACTTCATGGTCTCATTTATATGTGGAATCTTGAAAAGTTGAACTCATAGAAACAGAGTAGAATAGTGGTTGCCAAGATTTGAGAATGGGGTGGGGGGATGGGGACATGTTGATCAAAGAGTACAAAGTTTCAGTTGGACAGGAGAAGTAAGTTCTACGGATCTATTGTACAGCATGGTGACAATAGTTTTACTTGAAATTACTATGAGAATAGATCTTAAATGTTCTCACTGCAAGAAAATAATAAGTATGTGAGGGATGAATATGTTACTTAGCTTTATTTAATCATTTCACAATGTATACATGACCTAAAACATCACATTGGACATCACAAATATATATAATTTCTATTTGTCAATTATACCTTAATAAAGCTGGAAAATAAAAAATAAATAAAATGTTTTTTGAAAAGAAGACATGGAGGCAAAAGGAAAGCATGATGTACTGAGGAATAAGATCAGTCTGGCTAGAACCTAGATTCCAAGGGGAGTGGCGGCAAGCTCAGAGGCTGCAGGGGCAGGCAGGGGCAGCATGATCATATAACGTAGTTTAAACAATATTTTGTCAGTGGAGATTTGCACTGGATTTCTGAATGTCATATTTACATTTTTGAAATTTTACTCTTGTTTCAGGTCAGAGAATGGGTTGAGGGAATTGAAACTAGAAGCAGGAAAACCAACTCATAGCTGTAATCATGGATAAATTCCTTTACATTCCTGAAGCTCAGTTTCTTCATCTATAAAATGGAATTATGAAACATATCTCATAATATTGTGGGGCTTAAGTGAGCCAGTATGAGCTGAGTGCCTGGCCCAAGCAAGTGTTTATCTATGCCCACCTCCCACTCTACACCAGTGCTTAGCACAGAGTTATATATATTAATACAATAGGTGCTAAGCAATATACATCTATGACTGATTGAGTGACTACTATTTTTTGGAAGCATCAAAATGAGGTGCCCAATGATATTTATCAATAGGGAGTAGACAGCCGCTAATCAGGGTCCTGAACGACTAAAACAAATCTTGCCCTTAAGTTCTTAAAGCAAAGCACATTCAGCTATTGGACAACATCTGCCCAAAACATCCACCAAAGCTGAAACATGAAACAAAACAAAACAAACAAATAAAAACACTTGAAACTGGTGGGCCCCAGTGTGTGTCCTGTTTGAGAGAACTCCTTCTGGCCAGGAGGCAAAGCCAATGTGCCTTCCTTTCCTAAGGCCTCATGGGAGACCATGCCTGGCTTCCTCTGAGGGTGAGAAGAATCTCTCTTTCTAAGTGGAGGAGGTCCTGGGACCCTTCTCTCCTCTGCAGCATCTTGTAATTAAGGAATTTAGAGGAACCTTGGAAAAGAGGCCCGCCTCTGGTATAATGGCCTAATTTGTGCCCTTGATGTACACAGCTCCTCATGCTTTGTGAGAAGTGACATCATCAATCCTAGGGGGGATAAAACAAGAGGGGAGGAGATCAGAGCATCTGTAAACCCTGGTGGGACTATATCAACAATATCTAGATGTGTATCTCTGACTTTCACTGGGACCCATCTTTGCCTGGAGACTTTAAAAAGGGCCTTATTAGGGAAAGCATTTCATTTGGTGCCGAATCAGGCCCAAGTGGGCATTCCTAGTGCCACCAAAGATGGTGGACTGAGAATAAGAGGAGTGGTTATCCCCTGAAAGTGTAAAATGCATCTTAAAGCCCAAAAGGTAAATGTGAAAAGTCAGCTCTCACTGTGTGAAATATAATGAATGAACAAAATAACGAAAAAGAGTTCAAACCCACCGAATCATCTTTAAAAAAAAAAAGAATTAAAACGACAGACAGCACATGATACCTAATATTTAACAAAAAATATTTTTAAAGTTACAATACCCCATGCTGTCAAGGCTATAGTAAAATCTTTATCTCACACACTATTCAAGAAAGTATAAATTGGAATGATCCTACTGGAGAGTAAATGAGTAATATGTACCAAGAGTAATAAAAAGGTACATACTTTCTGACCCAGTAATTCTACTCATGGGTATTCATCTCAGAGAAATAATCTAATCCAAATGAAGGAAAACATTATATTCAGGAAGATGTTTACCGTAATTTCATTCATAATAACAAAATAATAATCATACTAAATGTCTTATATTTAAGTAAACTATGCACTTTCAATAAATGGAACATAACGAAGTCATTAAAATAACGTTTCCAATGACTGTATAACAATGTTGGAAAACTTCTTATGATATAATGTAAACTAAAAATAACAGAATATGGAAAATAACATATTTATGCCATGATTATATCTTTGTTTTTAATATATTAAATACCTATGCATTGCAAGCACAGTTACTTAGATAAGGACTAGAAAACAGCATGGAAAAAATGAAAATAGCTGTTGGGATGTTGATATTTTGTATGTATTTTTCTCTTTTTATTTTGATATCATTGATATTATCATTTAATAATATATACTACAGAAAGAGTATTAATATTTTTGAGACATAGGCTTAATAGTCAAAAGCTCAGTTTAAATTTTAGCTGTCACTTACTAGCTGTGTGACTTAGGGCAATTTACTTAACCTCTCTGAGCTTTGCTTTCCTCATCTCTGAAATGGGGTTAAATACTGGCATTATGAGACTGTTGTGAGGATAAGATGAATAAATGTAAATAAAGCACCTCTTGCATAGTAGATGTTCAACATAAGATTTTTACTTGTTAATTAGCTCTTTTCTGGAAATGATTAATCAGTTTATAAAGATATATGTATCAAAAAAGTTTAAATAAATTAAAAATATGTTAGAAAAATTAGGCAAGGGAAAATAAAGGCAGTTCAATAAATATCAATTCTCCTTACTTTCCCAGTTCCTGTCTATGAAAAGTGTAATGGAATTTTAGAATATTCTGGCTGAATTGTTGAGAAATCAGAGGTAAATCATGCTTGTTTTTCAAAACTTCTTTTTCAATAACAAAAAAAGAATAAGAAAAGAAAGACATAAAGAGACAGCTCCCCCACCCTACTTTATTCCTAAACTGCATGCATGCACACACACACGCTCACTTTTCTCATCAGACTTCAAGATGTGTCCCTGGAGTTCCAAGAAAATAACATTTTGGTCTCTTTTTTTGTGGTGAACACGTTTGCTTTCCCCACGTAACAAAAGGTATCATTTTGCTTTTAATTACGGGTTGTTATTATGCATTGCTTTTATTTGGCAAAGATGTTTGTTTCAGGAAAATTAATTTAGACAGTTCCATTTTTCAAGCAACAATACCTTCTGTCTCAGGCTTACAAAGAACAATTAGATCTGGATTCTTTCCCTACAATCAAGCTGGCAACTTCTTGTGGAAAGTCGTGGTTGATCAGCATGGAATGGAGCTTCCATGAGCCAGTCAAATGCAGAAAATAGACTTTTCTGGCCTGGCACTTTTACTTCCTGCAGTATATATTAAATATAACTCTGACATTGTGCAAGAGGCATTGCTCTGCTTGGGCAGGAACACAGATTAATGTTGCATCACTTTCACTGCCAGAGTTTTATCTTGAATGTCGTGATATTTTTCACAGGAACTCCACAGTTTTGTGCAATTCAGCAAACATGACTGAGGGCCTGCTATGTGCCAAGTACAGTGGTAGGAGCTGGAGATACTGATCTGAATCACACAGTGTCCTTGCCTGCAAAAACTCTCAGTCAGATGACTCAGATAACTGCAACACACAGTGATAACGTCTGTGGCCAAGGGTAGTACAAGGTGCTAAGGGAGCCTTGAAGAGGTACCTAACCAGCCTGGGAAAACAGAGGCAGCTCCCAGGGGGTGATGATGTATGAGGGAAGTCATATATGAAGGAAGAGGGGAGGAAAGCTTTTCCAAGCAAAGGGTCTTGGACTGAAAATAAAAGTCTTACAGACTATGTACCATTTACCCAGAAGTTGTATGTCAAGCACTAGGCTAACTGTTTTACTAGTAGGCTAACTGCTTTACAAAGTATTTAACTGACTTGCCCATGGTCACTTAAATAGTGTGTGGTAGAAAAGGGTTCAAAGAAGGTAAATCACTGGCTCATACAGCTAGTTTAGTGGCAAAGCTGGAGTCAGAACACAGAGTTTCTGGCTCCCGAGTGTTTCCAATCCAGCATTGCATTTAGTCCTTACCACAGTTCTGTGTGGAGCTTCTATGAACTACTTTGCATACTTGCTAAATATGAAGGAGAATGGGAGCAAAAAAGACTTTATTGAACACTTACTTGAGTGTAATAGGATCTTTTTAGCAGTCACAGCCTCTGAACTCATCCATGTAAGCAGAGAGTGGCCTTGATACTCTGAAAAAAATCTGAAGCTTTCATGTTTTATTATCTTATGTTTTATCTTTTAAAAAAGGATATGAATTTTATATCCTATCCCATACTATAATAATATTTGTTCTAATATAAAACTTCTGAATGAAATTATATCCAGTTTAAAAATTTTTATACCCATTTTAGAGACATGGAAATGAGAGAGAGGTGAAATCATTTGTTCAAGGGCTCTACCGCTCATGAGTACGTGAGCTAGGACTTGTCCTGTTTTCTGTTCTTGGCTCTGATCCATGGCCAAGACCCGGAGCTTCTTATTCTGAGCCATCGCGTGTCACCTGTCTCTGTGCTCCTACCCTTTATTCAAAAGCAGCGTGGGAGTCTGGTCCGCTGGTATGTCCCTACATGAGCCAGGGCAAGTCCTACCACCTTATAGGCCCCCACATACCCTTTCTAAGGATCAAAGGATAGGAATTGTGAGTTATGACCTGACACCTAGTATCATCTAATATCTCCTATCCTTATTTTTCTTTTTTTCCATGTCTTTAGTTATGTGTTTTTTTTATTTTGTTGTATTTCTTTTATTGTAAGCTTCTTCAAATTCTTTTTTGGAATTTGCATATATATTATATATGAAATAACTAAATATATAAAGAAACACACAGACTGCAGTGTTTCAGGGAGATGCCATAGTCATCTTAAGAACTGAATGTCAAGCATAAACAGACTCATTAGCTCCCAGAGACAGAGGGTAGTTAGGGCCTCATCACCCATCTGGGTTCCTCTTCTATTCTTTCTTAAAAGTCCAACCTACATCCTCAGTGAAAAGTAAAATACTTCCTGTCCTTCAGAGGCTACTTCAATGACCACCTTTTAAAGGATGCCCTCTTGATAATTCCTCAGTTAAAACCACTTGAATCAAATAAACAACAAAACATTAGAACTCGGGACAAATTACTAACTAAATTTCTCCCCTGCCCTCCTTCCCCACCCTACACCTTGCTTTCCTTAACAATTTTTTTCTGGGCATCTGTGCTTTCCTAGGCACTGGGATATGGGCATAAATCCCCATTGTCCACCCTATTGAAGGAGACAGAAAAGTGAACAGTACAGAACAATGTGGCAGGTGGCTTCCTCTCTGTGGCCTCAGTTAACCTCTTTAAAATAAAGTAGTTGAAGTAGTTTATCTCCAAAGCACCTTGTTCTGACATCCCAACAAGCTGTGTTATGGGATAGCCTCACTCACATGCTGGCTTTTGACATACTTAAGGATGAAGAGCAATCACAACTTTAAAGTATAATTTGAAGTCCTAAAAGGCAAGCCTTTTTAATTCTAAAGTTTCATTCTACAAATGTTGTGACTTATTCAAAACATATAAAAATAATTTATAATCATGGGACTTGCTCTGGTAATAAGCCAAAATATCACATCTGCAACAAGATTCTTAAGGCCCTATTAAGGAAGGTATAGGAAGAGTACAAATACATGAAAAATATTCAGTTTCTGACCTTGGAGGAGAAGGCAAAGGATGGGAGATGGAGAGAGAAGAGGTAAAAGTGGGGAGAAAAGAAAGACTAATGTGTAAACATCTAACTGTATTGCGAGACATGTTAAGTAATCAACGCTTAGATGCTATGGGGCCCACAGGTGCACTGGGTGGGCATTTGTTAGCCTGGAGCTCTACCCACTGTCACTTTAGATACCATGTCTGTTCTTGCAGGTCTGCTCATGGCTTCATTTGGCTAGAGCAGAGGATAGGGAAGAAACCATTACTGTCCTTGTGTGTAATCTTCTGACTCATGACTGGAACAGCCTTTCTCTTGCTGTCTCTTGACGCCTGGGTCTTTCCTCCAGAATGGAGGAAGGTGGAGTTCTCTAGCACAAGCCCGCATGTGACTGTTTAGGATTTGAGGATGAGGCATGTGTTATTTCTGTCCAGCAGGAGTGAGGGTTCCAACTGTTTATCCATTCCTCTTTAGAAACCCAATAGAGGCTTCCGTATTCAATCATTTAACACATATTTAGACAGAGCTCACTCTGCCAGGAGACTGAAACACTGTCCTTCCTGTCATGGAGCTTAAAATGTAATGAGAATAGCATGAATCAAATGTAAGCATAGGTAAATAGAGAATCTCAAAGATCACACTTGAGTTGTAGCTTCTTCCATGCCCTTGTGCAGAGGCCATTCCAGGTGTATGCTGTCCCCTACTGCAGCTCATGCTGCTCCTCTGCCTAGAAACCTGGGAATCAGCCAAGATTTTTTCCTCATCCCTCACAACTAGCTGCTCTCACTCTAAATTGAGCGTAGGTTTCAGGAGCAAACAAAATGGGTCTGAATCTAGGTTTCTCCACTTAGCAGTTGTGACCTTGAGCAAGTAACCTAACCTCTCAAGCCTCAGTGTCTTCATTTGTAAAAAGGGGCAATAACACCTGCCTCACAGGGTTGTTGTGAGGATTGGCACATACTAAGTGCTCGGCAAATGGCAGCTGTTTCAGCCACTGCTACTGTTAATTCTACTTGCAAAACGTCTTTGCAATTTCATATGCTCCTCTCCATCTCCACTTGCCCTGCTTTTGTGCAGGCTGCCAGAGGCTGAACTAAGATGCTCCTTTAAGTTTCCCTGGGGATGAAAGATACTTGCATGCCTGGATTTTCCAACAGCATAAAGCTACAGAAGCAGAAACTACTCTGCAAAATATAGTGAAGCAATCTCACATGTGCAGCCCCAGGTTTTGTCTGCTACCCCATTCTGCTTTCCACTGGCTTTAACCCCTAGCTGTGGGATTCTATTTCAGCCTTGAGTGATGTTCACTCTCTCCCTGAGTAACAGGCTAATGCATTTTTTATTATCCTGATGGGTGTAGGTCCTGGAAAGGGAGAGTGAGCCTTGGCCACTGTTCAGGTTTCCCTAGAAGGCAGTGGGATTGAGAGGAGCTTGGGAATGGCATCCTGATATTAGCCAATGGGCCAGGGTAAGGCTTGGGGGATACTTTGAACACTGGGCACAGTACCTTTCCCCATATTTTTCTTGGGAGCATTATTTGATTAATATGTCTGTCCTCCCCACTTCACTATTTAAAAGCTCTTTGAGGATACAGGCTGTTGTCTTTCTCATTCTATCCCCAGCAAGGTGCCTGGTACATACACAGCAAACGCTCCATTGATACTTGTTGAATTAATAAATAAATAAATATATGGAGAGTGGTGGAGACAAGGTGCTATCTGGGAAAGATGTGTTGCCCATCGGTTGTTCAGCAAGAGGAGAGGTAGAAAGAAGGCCTTGTCAAGGGCAGAAGCCAAGGTTGGGAGCAGTAAGGTGGCAGTGTGCAGAATGGTCTGGCATATAAAAAGCCAGTGTCCTACTTCAGTAAGGCTGGGCATGAGCTCAGTGCCTTCAGATAGTGTTTCCCAAACTTTCATGGTCCCTACTCTCTTTCCTTGCAGAGGTGACACTCTTCCTCCTGCCAAGTCAGCGTCAATCTGCTACACATCACACTGACCAACCTAATTATTGTCTGAAGTTTGGTTCCATAAATAATAGGTATTTTTGTTTGTTTTCCAAATACAAGGTTATGTCATAATGTAAAAACTGATTTTTCAAATAACACGTAAAACTCGTGGAGATTTTTGACCCCCTCCTTGAAGGAATCAAGCTAAGAAATTTAGTCTTTATCAAAAATGCAATGGGAGTTGTTAAACTATTTGCAGAAAGGAGCAAATTTAATTTTAGCATTATCAATCCTACAGCCAGTGAGGAGGCTAAACTGGAGTGAGATTAGAAACAGTGGGTTTAAAGAGAGGCCAGTGCCACATGAGATATAATCCTTGGAGCAGGCTGCACTGGGGGATAGGGCAGGGAGGGGGCATGAGATCCCCAGATGCCTGGAAAGTGACTGTGGCTGGGGGAGGGAAGGAGCTGACCAGAGAAGGGAGGGGTTACGGAAAGGGAAGGGCCTGAACCCTGAAGCCAAATGTGTGCCTGTGCCCCTTTGCCTCCATTTCAGGAGGGTGTTGATCCCTGGGTCCTCCGCATGATAGCTGCTGGAGTGACAAGAGGATCCACAGGGATTACTGGTGCTCTTCTTTAAATCATCTCCAGTCTATGCCGTGAGAGACTGACTTTTCCCCAAATAGCTATCTTGCATGAAACGCAGAAAGCAAAACAGAACACATAATCAGTGACTATTCTCTTCTACCACGCAGAACCCCACACATCAAACCAGCCACTGAGCTCCCAGAACACCATGTCCCTTCTCATTCTGGGAGGTAATTGCAATGCAGTCGTGACCAAAAGGAGAAGTCCATTTTTAACCATAGCCTCATAATTACCCATTCAGATGAAGAAGGCCAAATTCTCTGCGGCCCAACCTCTGGGTCCCCAAGACAGAAACAGAAAGAGTTTTGAGGAAAATTATGGGAGCAGTACATGAATGTTCTTTGTGTATGTGCGTCCATTGGAAAGGAAGGGGATCAGTGGATCCTGTCTAGTTGTCATATTGGTAACAAGTAATTAGCAAATCTTTACTGAGCATCTTCTATTGGTCAAGGGCTGGGCTAGTCCCTGAGAGGAGAGAAATAAAGAGGGCTTTAGCCTTTGCCTTCAGGGAGCTCGCACAACCAGTGGAGATGATGGAGGAGTAAGACGTCCATGGAAATACAATGTGATGGTGCTCTGATGGGGAATATTGACAGAGGGGCCAAGGATAAGATCCAGCCCAGCCTTGGCAGGGTAAGAAAGGCTTTACAGAAGAGGGGGCATGTGTGTTAAGAGCCAAATAACAAGAAGGAATTAGCTAGGCAATTTAAATTAGGTATAGCGTTGTTATTCCAAGCAGAGGACCAACATGTGCAAAGGCCTAGAGATGAAAGCACAGCAAATTTGGGAACCAGAAGTGGTTCATTATGGCTGGAGCTCAGAGTCTGAGAGGACAAGAAATGGAAAGCACAAGCCAGGTTATGGATGTCCTCCAAGAGCCACTAAAGGGTTAGACCTTATCCTGTATGCAGCAGTCCCCAATCTTTTTGGCACCAGGGACCGGTTTCATGGAAGACAATTTTTCCACAGACAGATGGGGGTGGGGTAGCGGGGGTGGAGCTCAGGCAGTGATGCAAGCGATGGGGAGCTGCAGATGAAGCTTCAGATGAGGCTTCACTTGCTTGCCCGCAGCTCACCTTCTGCTGTGTGGCCAGGTTCCTAACAGGCCACGGACCACTGCTGGTCTGCAGCCCGGGGGTTGGGGACTGCAGCTATAGGAACCCTGATAAGTTTTAAGATGTGCATTCTAGAAAACTCACTTCAGCTGCAATGTGGAAGATGAACTGGAGGAGGCAAGACTAGAAGCTGGGAGACCCGTTAAGAGGCTGTTGTAAAAGGCTGGATGTCAGACAGTGAGAAGCCCAAAGGCTCAGCCTGAGGCAGCACAGAGCTGGAGCCAACACTCAGAGCTCCTAGTTCTCAACCATTGCGTTCCCCACTCTGCCTGTTGCCCTCTGTTTAGAGTAATTCTTCCATTTTCTCCTAGTTTCTCCTTACTATTAGGCCCCTGGAGGTTGGTGTACACCCTTTTTACAGATGAGACCTAATTGCCCTCTGGCTTAAGTAACATGCTTTGCATAACACAGCTCAGAGATTATAGAATCAGAATTCGCACTTTTCTCTGTCTGATTTTGAGTCCAGTTCTCTTTCTGAAACTGCTGTCAGAGGGGCTTCAGATATGAAAAAGAAAGTATCTTCCAAGTTGAATATTGCCTGTAAGAGTCCCCAGATTCAGAAGCCTTTATCTATATCAGTAGCCTGCAGTAGCTGGGCTCTTCAAACTGCCTCCTTGTGACAAAATAACCAAGTGGTATCCTATTGGTGTCTTGTTGATTAATGCTACCTTCCCCTAAAAGAAAAGGATTAGAAACAAAATCACAGTAGTAAGATCAAACATATTAATTATGACCGTAAATATATGTAATTTACACTCTTCTACTTCAAAACAAAGACTCAGGCTGGAACAAAAAATAGTAACATAATGTTGCACAAGATTAAAAAGTACTTTCATTTATTATGTATAAATATAATCTCATTAAATATGCACACATAGTGAGAAAGATGATAAGAAAATACCCAAAATAGTAACTATGGTTCTCTTTCAGTGATAGGATTTCACTAACTTTTTACTTTTACTCTGAATTTTCTGGAAATTTTGAAAATGACAAAAATAAGCATGTGTTATTTTCATAATTACAAATTTTTAAAGATAGGTTCTTTAACTTAAGATGGGTATAGTTTTCATTGAGAATAACTGAACCCACAATAAGTCCAAAATTCCTGGGTAAGGTATTTAATAAGCCTAGCTTTTAGTACTTCCAGCATTGGGGCAGTCCCCTGTCACCAGAGGTGGGGCGACATTGTACTAACAAGACAACATCCACTGGATGCATGGGGGAAGAGTGGAAACTCCGGGAGCAAGGATGCTGGTAGACAATTCCTTGCACATCCACGATGGATGGTCAGGCAATTCCTGGGTGACCAATTCAGAGGTTGACCTTAGAACCCCCACCCTCCATCGTATTTATGAGGTCATACTCAGCATTCACCACGTGGTGTTTATGCACAGAGATAGGTTTCTTCTGAATGTGCATGGGGCGCCATGTTTACCAGGGAAGGCTGGATGCAGGATTCACACATAGCCAGGTGTCCACATACCAACTCCTGATTGACCCCAACACTGGCAAACCCACACTCCCTCAGGAGTCTGTGAAATACCACACAGGCACACTTGGACACATTCCCCTCCATCTAGGTGTGGAATTCCTTTGCCTAAGAAGAATGTCCTCTCCCTCACCTCACACACACGCACGCACACACACACACACACACACACACACACTACCACACATGTGAAGGTTCTGCCTTCCTTAGACTGTAGCCATTGGTCGGCTAGTGGTTCAATAACCAGCAGGCCCTGTCTTTCCATTAAACCTGCCACCTATTTTGCTGACTTCATTTCCTCCACCTAATGCATATCCTACCATTCAGGCAATGAATGTATCATCTCCATATAAAAGGCTCTTATCTCTCTTAGGTGGCAACTGATTATAATAATTTGGTAATTCTTTATTTCCAACATGGTCCATCTATGTATAACTGATTGTACATTATTGGTCAAATTCCATAAACCATATATCCTATTTTTACAAATTCCACATCCATTGGCAATCTCAAATAATTATGTTAGGCAGACTAGGAATAAAAAAATTTCACTTTAATTTCATTCCTTTTATTTTTGAAGGACTTTGAGGGAATTATTTGAATATTCCGGTTTCTTAGCTAAAAATTGTTGCAGAGTCATTCTGGAACATACATTTTTGTTTTCATTTGCATATAGAACATTCAATCCTATCTTAAGAGCTACAGGTTAAAACAACAGCCTCCACTTATCTGTTTGTGCCACTAGGTGGTGCACACATATGTCAGTGAACTGTAAGTTAAATGGGCTTGTCACTAGGTTAGATTTAATTTATCATCACAGAGGTGGTACAGACAGTAGGAGATGTAGGATTCCAGGAGAGACAGCAATCCTGTGGGCAGGAATAAAGGAAGGACGCTCTCCCAAGATGGGGTGAATAGGCAGTGTTGCTGGCTGCAGAAATGGCAGGAGCAAAAATGTAAAGGCAAGAAACCCCACAGATGTAGCAGAGGAAAAGTCTTGGAAAAGAAATAGCATGCTTAATTTCCATGCTGATTAATTCCTAATTAACAGGGTTGTTGCAGAGGGAATAATAGAATATTTGAAGCATTTGAACTAGATGACATTAAACATGCCTTCCAGGCCTTTGTTCTGAGCACTAGAAGCCCGGAGATGAAATGACATAATCCTATCCTTGAGTAAGAGCCTAGTGAGAGAGACAGACAAGGAAACAGACAGTGAGGACAGAGCATGATAGAAAAGGTAGATTTTACAAGATGCACTGGAAGAACAAAGTGTGAAATAGTCTGCTCTGAGGAAGGGAGAGAAGGGGACTAGTTTTGGGAATTGGTGTTCAGAGAAGGCTCCATGGAGGTCTTGAGAAGTGAGGAGAGCTATCCAGGAAGATTACAAGAGGGTAGACAGAGTGGACAGATAAGCAAAGACGTGGAGGTTGGAAAGGATAATATGGATTTGGGGATTAGTTCAGTTGAGTTCAGCAAACACTTACTGAGGGCTACTCTGTGCCGTGGACTAATTTTACTAAGATAATAGATGTTCTAAGCCCTTAAGATGCTTCTCACCCAGTGAGAAAGTCTCACACATGCACAGAAAATTGCCATGTGAGAGGATAGCTTAAAATGTGGTCCCTTTTAAATTCTGACTCTGACCTTCAAGCCCCCAGTGTCCTGGCTGCAGGGGTTCTCAGGGAACTCTACACCAGAAGAGGGAGTCCACAAGCACAGTACCTGGTTGCACTGGACTCAGTCACTGGTGGTATTTCAGTCTCGCGTGCTCATTTTAGAGTTGTGAAGTTTGAGGCCAGAGACATACAGTAATTTATACAAAGTGACACAGAGGGGACAAAACACAAGCCCAGGCCTGTCTGACTCCTGTCCGTTTTTCTTCCCTTTTTTTTCTATAGGACCCTGGACACAAAGTCACCGTTTAGCAATAGCTCCTAATTAGGAAACAGATACTTTCAGATAAATAGACCACCTTCACCAGCTGTGATCATCACAAAGCCAAGCTTATGAAAAAAGGACACAATGGATTCTTCCCTCTTGTTTGAGGAAAGCGCCAAGCCACATAGGTTGGCCTGGCAAAGGCAGCTTGAGCCAGTTGTCCCACTGGCCTGGTTCTGTGTTTGGGAAGGAATATGGTCTGGCTCCAGCATTCCTTCTACCCCACATGTGTGAGTGTGTGTTTCATTTCAGCGTGAGGACATGTGCTCACTATGCAGATTAGTGACATCTTGGAGTTGCGTTGTTTGCTTGAAAATGTCAACTGGAATGAGTTATGGGCTGGCAGGAAAACAAGTATGTGTGATTGAAAAGGCCCTGAAAGGGTACAGACTTGCTTTTAGGCCCATGAGGAGTCACTGAAGTGAGAGGTAGAAAAATCTTAAGGAGGTTTTGACTGGGACAGATGAAAATTAAATGTAGGGGAAGGGTGACCTTGAGGACAAGGAGATTTGAGACCAGGTTTTAAGAGGAAAGGACAAAGGAATTTGGAATATTTAGTCTGGAGAGGAGAAGACAAAGATCTTCTTCAGCTCTCCAAATTATCGTCATAGGCTGAGGCAGCTAGAAACAGTGATGACATCATCAAGAAGCAGATTTTCACCCTCCTGAAAGAAAGTAGAGCTGTCTAAACAATAACAAGTAGTGAGTTCCCTATCAAGAAAAAGGATGAAAGAGAAGCAGTTCATATATTTGGTGGGGACATTGCAGAGTGGGTTCCTGCCCTAATGACACGTCAAACTCAGTGACCTCTGGCTGTAAGTATTCATAATTCATGAAAAGCGAAGAGGCAGCTTATATATAAACCAAGGGTCAGAAGTTCTATAATAATAACAACATCAATACTAAATAGCTCTTTTTACTGACAACCTATTAGTTATCGGACATCATGCTAGATGATTTATTAATACATGCCTTGTCATATTTCGGAATTTAGAACTGACTGAATTCTAATCCTGGCCCTACTGTTTAATGAAGATGTTGTCTTGGGCAGACAATTTCTCCTGTCTGAATGTCATGTCCTTCCCCTGTACAATACCTACCCTGTAGGATTGCCAGGAGTATAAAAAGAAATGATACATCAAAATATATAGTACTGTACCTGGCCTATAGTGGGTACTCAAAAAATGTTTCTTCCTTTCCCTTTCTACTTAAATAGAATTTCAGGAAGCCATTCTTGGAGAAAGGCAAGACATAGAGGGAAATGCAGTTGAAGTAAAACATGGCGAAGTATACACTGTATGAACTATCAGGGTATCAGAAGCTCCTGCAATTTGTAGCCTGGAGCAATGGTTTTCAAAGTGGAGTTTCCTGGAACCACTTTTAAAAAAACAAAAATACCTAAACGTATGTACACCCATAATTTGCTGAAATAAAAAAAAAAAAATACATATTTCCAGTTCTACTTAAGGAAAATGAAATGTAGGAAAGAGAAAGAGTTCAGCAGGAAGACTGGGACTTAGGGAATCCTGACTTGAGTCTTTAAGAGAGCTGCTCACTGCCGCCCCACTGCCACCTCCTATACCCACTTCTCTTTACACTCAGGTTTTCATGACACCCAATCCAGGACAGAGCTTCCCAGTAAGTGTGCTGTGATAGGGAACAGGTCTTCTGAGATATTGATTACCTCAGTCTTTGGGGTAGCCACGTCTAGTTAACCTCCAAACACAAGCAGCCTCATTCATACAGCCTAGTGTGCTAGACAAATATTATTTTGTATGAATGTTGTATAGTACAAAGGGATAAGGATTCAGTTAGAGAAGGAATGATTTGATCATCAGTAATTGAAACTGTTATAGCATTGCTGAGCAGGTTCAAGAATTAAACCAGCCCAGAAATATCTTGATTAGAAAGGAGTATCTAGAGTGTGTCAATAACACAGGCACCCAAGGCAAAGAGGGTTTCCAGTGTCAGACACTCAACTGGAGCAACCAGCGCGAGCAAAGGGAAATCTAAGGCCCTCTGGTACAGAGGAATGAGCCTGTGACTGGGAGACTGGAAAGTGACATTCTCTGTGGCCCTAGGTAAGCCACATTCTTTTCCGGGTCTCATTTTCCCTAAGTATGGTACGGTTTTCACTGGAAGACCTCTAAGACCCTCTCAGCTCTAATCATCTATGCTTCCAAAGACAAACAAAAAGCCCTTCCAGGCCTTTTTGTCTCCAGGGTACAAGGCCTCTCCGTAGAATTGTGAGTGAGCACCACATTCCGTGTAATTTACCCTGCAGTGAATCCGAACATCCAGTTTGCATGTCCACCCTGACCTGCTGAGCACAAGTTTGGCTCTGGCTCAAATCCGTGTTCTCACAATGTGTTTTCTTTTGCAGCAACAGCGGCAGCTTGACCTCCTGACAATAACCAGCCCCGGTGAGTAGGTGCGGCCGGCCATTCTGCTTTGGCTTTTCCCTTATTTCCCTGAATGATGCCTTGTTGCCTTTCCAAATGCAATTCCTGCCCTCCTCCCTTGACTCCGTGAATGAACAGCAGAACTCTTGCTACATGAGCCATGAATGACCCTTCTTCCCCTCTACCCTCTGCCCCACAGGCAGATTCTTTGCTGCCTCCCAACTCTGTGCTGCCTCCTCTTGACTCTGCCAATGGCAGGGCTGATAATCTTGATGTCGGTCCATATTCTAGGGCCAAGTTCACTCCTTGGACTCAAGTGTCAAGGAAGTGTCGTAGACTCCTGAGAAATAAGTTTTTAAATCATGGGGAATGGGGTAGCTTCCTAGAAGGTGCCACGGAATAAAGGGAGGACGGCTTATGAGGAAGAGTCAGTCTGGGAAAGCGACCAGGTTTGGTTGGCTGCTCTGAGGGTCAAGATGACTTTTGTCTCTCACCTTTAGGGGAAAGTCAAGCCCCTCAAACAAAGCTGTGACCATGGGATTAAAAAGTCTTTTCTTTCCCCTAGGCCTGACATCTAGCCCAGTGAGAAACCGAGCAGTTTGGTTCTGTCAGAGAGCTATTTTACTTTGGTTTGGGAACTTAAGGCTAAAATTGAACAAGAGATATCATTCTGTCTTAGGACCAAGGGGACAATGGTACCAGCAGGATTAGTGAGCATTTGAGAGTGGATTTGGTACTTATTTTCATCCATGTGTAATATTCAAAATATTTTAACAGCCTCGGTGACTGCCTGCTGTGCTAGACATTAACACTTTAATCACTGGACTGTGCGGAGTTGAGGTCCTAAAGGAGGTGATAGTGTGGCTAAGTGGTCATATGGCAGAGTTAGGGTGTTCAGGGAATGACTAATTACCAATAAATATGGAGATATTTCAATATGTGAGTAACCAATATGGCTGAACTATGTCAGCCCTGCCTTCCACCAAACCTACCATGCTGTATCAGGGACCACTCAGCTCACTTTCAAAGAGATTGAGATATTGCCCTCTGCAGGCACTGTCCTAGCACAGAGGCTGATTATCTGGTCTATATAACTGGGGTATAGAATGGTAACTGCAAATGTAAGGTGGATCCACCCAGTTCAGGTGACCTTACTGTATTTCCACCTGATAGAGCTCTTTGAACTTGAGAATTTAGAAGAACAAAGACGGAACTAGTTTGAAAAAAGGTTAATCTATCTCATAGAATGAGCTAGGTTTAACATTTATATATGATTAACATACATGGAAATTCCAAACCATGGGCTGATATAACTAGAGTTGCTCACTCCCATTTCATCCCTTTTCTTGATAGGGAACTTACCACTTCTTATTGATTAGACATCTCTATTTTGAGCAGGGTTAAAATCTGCTTCCTGATGACATCATCACTGTTTCTAAATGCCTCAGCCCACAACAATAGTTTGGAGATCTGAAGAAGGTCCGTGTCTTCTTTTCTCCAGGCTAAGTATTCCCAGTTCCTTTGTCCTTTCCTCATAAGACCTGGTCTAACATCTCCTTGTCCTCGTACACAGCTTAAAAATTTTGTGTTCTCTTCTTTATTGTATCTCAAGCCTTTTCTATGTTACGTTACTAAAGTATATCCTTTAATAGACATTTTAGTGAGAATCCATGGATAACCATCTTAATTGGTATATGTCTTTGTTTTGACTTCTTTCTGGAATGATAATTTGGCTGGGTATAAACTGTGGTTTGAGGAGGACATTCCTTTACACTTTGTGGATTTTTTTCATTATTTTCTGGCATCCATAGTTACTGATGAGAAGTCTGCCATTATATAGTCATTTTGGGGACCCTATTTTTCACTGTGTAGATTTCAATAAATTTTTTAATATTAATGTTTTACCTTTTCACTTTGCTGTGTCTAGGTGTGAATTTATTTATTTATTTATTTATTATTTATTTATTTTTTTTGAGACAGAGTCTCACTCTTTTGCCCGGGCTAGAGTGAGTGCCGTGGCATTAGCCTAGCTCACAGCAACCTCAAACTCCTGGGCTCAAGCAATCCTTCTGCCTCAGCCTCCCGAGTAGCTGGGACTACAGGCATGCACCACCATGCCCGGCTAATTTTTTCTATATATATTTTTTTTTAGTTGTCCAGATAATTTCTTTCTATTTTTAGTAGAGGCGGGGTCTCGCTCTTGCTCAGGATGGTTTCGAACTCCTGAGCTCAAACAATCTGCCCGCCTCGGCCTCTCAGAGTGCTAGGATTACAGGCGTGAGCCACCGCGCCCGGCCGAATTTATTTTTATTTATCCTGCTTGGCACTCTGAGTATACTTACCACATAAGAATCTATATCTTTCTTTAATTCTAGGAAATTAGTGGCAAATTATGTGTTCAAATACTGCTTTTGTCCCCATTACTTTGATTCTCTTCTTCAAGAATTCCTATTAGACGAATATGGATTCTATCAAGTGGCCCTCCATAGTTTTTAACTGATTTTTCATAATTTTTATCATTTTGTCTCACTGCACTGATTCTGAGTTCCTCACAAGTAACTTGCATTCATAAATTCATTTTTTGACCATGTCTAGTCTAGATTTTTTGTCTTTTTCAATATTTCAATGACTATATGTTTTTCATTTCCAAGATTTCTAATTTTGTTCCTATCCACCTGTTCTTGTTTTATTTCTGCCTATTCTGTTTCATAATTTCTTGTTCAGTTTTAATGTCTTCATTTGTTTCTTTGAACATCCTCAATATGCTTATTTTAAAATCTTTATTCCATAAAATAAGTTTCATCTGGAGGGAATTCAAGTTTCAATTGTTGATTTTGTTTAGTATCATTTTTAGCATTTGATTTCTTCATGTTTTGAAATTTTAATTCGTAGGATCGTTTTGAGAAGGAAGTTTTCTGGTGTTCTCTCTCTCCACCCCATACCCAAACTCCCACTGTGTTCACATCTCCCTGTGTGATGGTTTTCGTAGTTACCTCTACCTACATCTTCAGTATAGGACTGGGGGATATAGAGCATATTGCAGATCCAATGACAAAAAAGTTAGCAGAATGGCTTGATATTGCTTCTGTTTTCTGAGTATATATTCCTCACCTCCAATGCATAGGGTCTGTCTCCCGAAAGTTATGCAGCAACCCTTTCTTAAGGCTCCTTTCATGACAGGAGACCCCACCACCAGGGTCTTTGGTCTAAGCAGAAGCTTGTCTCTGATCCCCACGTCCTATAGAGCACTTTTAGTCTCCCTTATTCCACAGGGATAACTGAAAACCGCTACTGCCTCCTTCTACATCCATATCTCAACAAGCCAGTAGCCTCAGAACTACTTAACCGTTTTCATTTCTGTACATTTCAGCTTCATGGAGATATGTCTTTCACAGTGGAGCCTAAATACATGTCTTCATTTCTTTTTTCATATATTATCCAATATTACTATTTGATGGGAATAAATGGGCTTATTGAAACATGAACTTATATAGTCATTTGACCAAGAAGTTCAACTATAGTTTCTTCTTTACTTTTTAGAAAATTTATTTCCTACGACCTCTTCAATAGAAGGGAGGCAGTATGAGGAAGTGCTACATTCTTTTCCTGTCCAAGTAAAATCCTTACCACCAGACTGAGAAGAGAGACCTACTTTTTGCACATGTATACACAAATATAGATGTAATTTTTAAAATGAAATTAGAATGATATTATATAAGTTCTTTTTATTTGAATATAGGATGAACATCTTCTAAATTATTAAATATTCTCTGAGGGAATTGTACATAGCTGAAAAGCATTTATATTTTTAAATTCCCCCTATTGTTATATATTATTATCATTGTTACATCCAATTATTTAATTATAAATAACACCACAATGAGCATTCTTGTATAAAGACTTTTGTGTACATCTCTAATTCTTTAGGAAAAATTCCCAGGATGAGAATTACTGCAAGAGGTAAACGTCATTCACTAGTCATGACACCAAAGTAACAATGACATCTAAATTGCACAGGCTTAAAAAGCAAAGGTTTATTTCTCACTTTTGGTACATGTCCTGCATGGCTTGCAGTCAGCTGTGCTCTACATCTTCTGTACTCTGGCACCCAGGCTGAGCAAGAATCCTCTGTTTGAAACATTGCTGGATGTCTTAGTTTGAGTTCCCAAAGAAGCAGACCTTTAGATACATAGGAAGTGACCCCAGAGACGTTGATAGGGGAGTAAGGGAAATGAGACAGGAAAAGAAAGAAAGCCCAGAAAGATTCATTATCAAGCAAGCTACCACAGAGGGCAACTGGGACTCAATCCCACTGGAGAACCCTGTGAGTCAGGTTGGAAAATAAGCCACAGAGTTATCCCTCTGAGGGACAAAGGAACAGGAGTGATGGGGGTGGGGAGAGGGGGGTTAACTCCCTGACACTTCTAATCTGCTCAGTGTATAGACATAGCAGCTTCCAAACTTTAAGGATGGATTTGCAAGTGTCACAATCGGAAGTTTTTCAACATGTGTAGAACTAATAAGTGCTGGGAGAATATATGAAATTGTGGAGAGGCACTGACAACACTTTCCATGTTGTTTATCATGACAGAGGGAAAAGGGAGAGATCGTGAGCCATGCATCTGCCCTAAAAATCTCTTAAAAGGGGTCATTTCTTCCCAAACTTCCTTGATCAAGGCAAGTCATATTACCTCTCCTAAATTCAAAACAGTGATGTGCAATCTTCCCACAGGGAAGGGCACTGCAGTGAGGACAACTAGAATATTGGCAATGACTAATACACTTTATCACACTTCTAGAAAGATTTTTATATTTCCACCACCTAGTTAAACATACTGGTCATAACTTTTTTAAAATAACAGCTTTATTGAGATATAATTCACATGCCATAAAACTCCCCCATTAAAGTGTATAATTTCGTGGTTTTCAGTATATTCACATAATTGTGCAACCATCACCACCATCTAGTTCCAGAACATTACTATCACCCCAAAATAGACACTCCATATTGATTAGCAGTCTAGTTCCTCCTTTCTTTCAGGCCTTGGCAACCACTAATCTACTTTCTGTCTCTATGGATTTGCCTATTCTGGACATTTTATGTAAATGGAATCATATAGTATATATGGCCTGTCATGACTGGCCTTTTTCACGTAGCATGTTTTCAAGGTGCATGCATGTTGTAGCATATGTCAATACTTCATTCCTTGTTATGCAGAAAAAATATGTCATTGTGTGGATATACCACAGTGTATTTATCCCAGTTATCTGTTAATGGAAATTTGGGTTATTTCCATTTTGGATTATTATGAATGATCTGCTATAAACATTTGTGTACAAGTTTTTTATGTGGACATATGTTTTCATTTCTTTTGGGTATTTAAACCTAGGAATGAAATTGCTGATCACATAGTAAACTTAAGGATAAATATTTTGAGAAGCTGCCAAAGTGCTTTACAAATAGTTGTACAATTTTATATTCCCATGAGCAACACAGAACAGTTCCAATTTCTCCACATCCTCTCTGATACTTTTTATTATCTTTTTGATTATAGTCATCCTAGTGGGTATCTCACTGTGGTTTTGACTTGTATTTCCCTAACGTTTAACATATTTTCATATAGAATATATTTTCATATGTTTATATGGGCCATTTGTATATCTTCTATGGAGAAATATCTATTCAAACTATTTGCCCTTAGCATTTTGATTAGATGATATTTGTCTTTTTATTATTGAATTGTAAGAGTTATATATATATATACATATACATATATAATTCTGTATACAATTTTGTCAGATTTATGATTTACAAACATTTTGTCACATTCTGTGAATTGTTTTTTTACTTCTTTTATGTTGTCCTTTAAAGCAAAAAAGTTTTTAATTTTAATTAAGTTCAATTTATCCCATTTTTCCTTTTGTCGCTTGTACTTTTTGTGTCATATCTAAGAAACCATTGCTTGACTCAAGGTCACAAAGATGTACTTCTATGTTTTCTTCGAAGAGTTTCATAGCTTTAGCTGTTACATTTAGGTGTTTTGATCCATTTTGAGTTAATGTTTTTATATCATGTGAAGTAAGAGTCCAACTTCACTCTTTTGCTTGTGACTATCCAGTTTCCCCAGCACCATTTGTTGAAAAGACGATTCTTTCCCCATTGAATTATCTTGGCACCCTTGTCATATGGTCTTGGCTTTTTGATGGTGTAAACTAAAAGAACAGCATTTAGACAGTGTCTCCTCAGAGCTAGAGTTATGTTAGGCCCTTTGCATATATTTTTCACATAATTCTCCCAGCTATACCATAGGACAGGTATCATCTTTCCTGTTTTGCAGATGAGCAAACCAAGCTGCTATGAAATTAGTTGATTTTCCCACATAAACACAATTAATAAGTGATAGAGTCAAGATTCAAATCTGGATCTGATTCTAAATCCTTTGCCTTTTCTACTGATACATAAAAATGTCACTCCATTTGTGATGTTAGCACTTGGAGCCGCCTTCCTGAGACAGAATTCAAGCTGACCCACTTTGCTGGGGATAAGGAAAGCCTAGACTGCCAGGGTCTTCATAGTACTGGTGCTTTTCCACTAACTAGGCCACATTCTGAAGAGATAATTGATTTTCAAGACATCATAGAAACCTCCAGAAAAAAATCACAGCTAGATTTGTTCCTTATTGCAAATATTCACAAAGTTCTTTATCCTCTCTTAACCTTGTTAAAATAATTCCTATGTTAAATGGTGATAGATCGATCCTGCTGGCCAGTACATGACAACTGTGGGCTTTGTCTCCAATTAAAGTCCCCTGTGATGTAAACCCAGCCCCTCTAGAGACTAAAGGAACAAAAGAGGCCAAACTAGTCATTGTCACCTGCCTCATGGCCATTTTAAGAACCAACATGAGACCTGTGGATCCAATCTAACAGCATAGTGGATAAGCACAGAGGAGATGTTTCAAAATAATGCATACACAACATGAAAACAGCTTTAAAGACATCGTTAGAGAAGAAAAATAAATTACTCCTAATCCCATAACCTTAGCATAATACAAAACCTAATTCTATTTATACATTTTTCCTTTTAGTTCTTGTCTATATGCAGAACCATATTTACATAATTGCAATCACAGTAAGTTTTTATATACATATTTTTTCACTTAACATTATTTCATAAACAATCTCCATGTTGCTATGTAGTTTACATACTTACCATCTTTTATAATCACTTTCTCTGTTAAAAAGTTGCATATGCCCATGGTGAAAATTTTGAGAAACACAGAGAAGTTATGAAGTTGAAAATATCAGTTATCTCCCATAGGCAATAGCTATTTAATATTTTAATACATTTACATCTTTGCTTTTATCCTATGCATATATAATTTTGTTTTACATAGCTGAGATCATATAGAATATAAAATTTCATACCAATTTTTCACTTAATATTACAACAGAAATATCTTCCCATGCCAATAATGTTGGATATTTAACTTGATTCTAGTTTCTCAACCTTATAAATAATTTCTTAACATTGTGCATATGTTTTTTCTACATTTTAGGTTATTGTCCTAAAATAGATTTCTATGGGTAGAATTACTAGATCCCTGAGCATTCATTTTAAAGGCATACTTAGTTTTAAAGGCTCTAGTATCTTCCATCTTTTATATGTGGCCTGATTTACAAAAAATAAAAATAAAAAGAAGTCCTATTGCGCATTGTGTTATTTTCGGATGTTTTGGTCTTATATACCATAAATATATTTGTGAAAAAAGCTTTCTACTTCTTTTACATAAGTTTTTATGCTGTGTATTTTAGAAATTGAATTTTTGGGTCAAAGAGCATTACTATGTTTAAGGAATTATTGAGCCTTATTGCCAACTCATTTTCCAGAAAGGTTGGATAATTTATACTCCCACGTCTGTCCCCCAAATCCTCTCTCTCATGTCAACAATGAAAACATCACATTGGATGTTACCTGAAAATGTATTAAATCTGAATAAACAAACTCCAGAATTTGAGAAATATACAAAGGCAGCGAGAAATATGTTTGCTCTTATGATCTCTGGGCGACAAACTGAGAGTATGTTCCTAGGATATTTATCCTGGGACATCTATGTGGGATGCCATATTTCAGAGTTCAGGTGAGGGAGTTTATGGGAAAGGGTCAGGAGTCCCATTTTTGAACGTTCAGTGGGTGGGCTTAGTTCTGGGAAGGTATGGCACCCAAAAGCACCATAGCTGATCAGCATGAGGGAGGTCAGATCAGGAAGAAGCTGGTTAAGACTTTGACCATTAGGCTGAATGCAGGCCCCAGGCCTAGAAGAACTGGAATTCAAGTCATAAATGCTAAAATTAAGGCACAGAGAGTATAAAAGTAGGATTCTTCAATCCTAACCTAAATTAGCTTAAGCAAAAATAGGCAATTCATTGGTTCATGTAAATGAATAACCCAGAAATAAATATGACATTTTGTGCATCTTGATATAAGGCTGAAAGGACCCAGTCTGTTTTTTTCCTTCTCTTAACTCAACTTGTTCAGTGTTGACTCTGTTCCCAGGACACATGTGGTCTCACAATGGCGGTAGCAGCTGCATACTTTATATTCTCCAAAATTCTAGTCCAGTAGGAAAAGACAAGAGATTTACCCAGAAGTCCCAGCAGAATCTCTATGGCTTCTCATTCTGTGATTGACTCATTATCAATCCATCTTTGACCAAGTATATGTGTTTGGGGAAATCTGTTGTGCTGACTGGTTGGGAATTGGGTCATGAACACCATCCCCAAAATTAGGGAATAAATTGGCACCTGGCATTACTTGAAAATGGCCCAAGATCATATGAAATTTTGCAATGACTATCTCTGTGGCCATGCTAAGCCAACTATGTGAATTATAAGGTCTTCAGTAAGAACAAACATGAATCTATTCTGTTTCAACCCTTCTATTCAAAAGACTAGGCCCACCAAGGACTTCACAGCCAGAATCTCTGGACAATGACAGGACTCATCAGATAGATGAAATATCGTGGACCCTTCCTGGTTGAAGCCAGAACCACACCAGTGGCCAAGGATCTTGAGAGCAGGCAGCAGGCCCTGGGGATAGCAGGCCACAGAGACTAGGACCTATGCTTAATACATATGGAGCAGGTTGCCAACCTTAGCAGGGAATCAACACAGTGTATTGATAGTTTGAGAACGAGGTAGACCTGGGTTCTAATCTTGATTCTGCCACTTCTGACTACATGTCCTTATGAAAGTCGTTTAACTGCTTTGGGGCTTTGCATCAAATATGGACAGTGACACCGATTTCATAGGGATTAAATAAAGATTAAGTGAGGTAATCATGACAATAACCCCCCTAGCATATTATTAATATTATTAATAACATGAAAATGTCATGTATATTAGAGGCCAGAACAGAAGCTCTGTTGATAACACTAGGCCTTCTTCACAATGGGAATTGAGAAGAATGTGAGAGGTCATCTGGTCTTACCCGAAGGACACTGGTTTTCATTGGTTCAGAGGCTGGAAGTCTAAACCCACAGGTTGACAGTCTACAGCAGCATGAGCCTGTCTCTGTGTTTGAGGGGCATCAGGGCATATCTCTGTAGGCCAGTGTGATGTGTTCTGGCCTGAAGCAATGCAATTATAGTTGCCCCAGCCCAGCCATGAGGTACCTCATGAGAATTTAAAGGATAAAGAAGAAAACTATCAATTTTGTAATTCTAATTGATTTGTAGTACATACATATGTTATGTGTTTGAATCCAACATCTTCTACTTGTGGTTTGACCTCAGGAAAGCCTAACTTTTCAGTACCTTATTTCCATTTTACCATGTATAAAAGAGCAAAATGATAACAATACTTCCTGAGTTTTATTAACATTACATAGGATATATTTAAAGTGGCTAACATAGTAAAGTACATGACCCACAGTAGGCTTTAAATAAAGTTGTTAGTGTGATTGCATTGCTGCATTACAAATTACTCTAAACCTTAGCAATTTCAAACAATAGATGTTTATTATCTCACACAGTTCTTATAGGTCAAGAATCCGGTAGCAGCTTAGCTGGATGGTTTTGGCTTAGGGTCTCTCCTCAGGTTTCAGTTAAGATGTCAGCCAAGGCTGCAGTTATTTGAAGGGTTGAGTGGGGCTGGAGTATCATCTTTCAAGATGACTCGCTCATATAGATGGCAAGTTGGTACTGACTGCTGGCAGTAGGCCTTAGTTCCTTGCCATGTAGACTTCTCTACAGGGCTGCTTGAGGCACAACATGGCAGCTAACTTCTAAAAGAGAGCAAAGGAGAAGCTGAAATGTGTTTCATCATCTGGACTGAGAAGTTGTAGCCTGTCATTTCTATAGTATCCTATTCGTTACTTACATCAGCCCTATTCACTGTGGGAGAGAACTGTATAATGACATAAACCAGGAAGTGAGAATCCTTCAGGGGGCATCTTGGAAGCTGGCTACCAAAATTATAATGATGATGATTATGATTATCAGTATTATTTCTCTGGTTCTTTCAGACCCACTTACCTTTCTCATTCCTCCAAGGATTCTCCCTTTACTCCCAGGATATATGGGTAATGACCTAGCTTTCTGAAATTGGCAGAGGTTTCAGAGAAAGGCATTGAAAAGAATCTAGCTACTATTTCTTCCATAAATAAATAGCTAAGTTTGTCTGTCTACATCTTTCTATCCATCTATCCTAACATAGAAAACTATAAGGGCCTTTGCTTTGGTCCTGCAAATGAGCAGTATTTTTGATTCACTGGACTAAGAAAAGTAAGATTCTCTCATTTAGAAGAAGGTTGTGTGCCCCAATGTCTAGTTTCCAGTTTATATTATCATCCTTTGCAGACTTGGCAAATGGTATGGGCTGCTACTGAGCTAAGACAAGGTATGATCCAGGTACGTGTACTTGAAATTCCTAGAGACTAAGGACCAATGGCATGTCATAGAGGGTGATGCACATCCTTCGTGCTCTAGTCTAAACATCATCTTGAGAGTGATGAGGATAGGGTAGAGGATTACAGGAGTTTGCCCTTAGCAAGATTTACTGACCTGCCCTTACCAGTACTTATTCAGTACTATTGGGACAGAAAAGTCCCTATAAAAGTCTGTATAACCAAAAAGAAAGAAAAGGAAAGGAAAGTCTACAATGCAATGTAAGCTTTGGGATCCACTAGACCAGGGTTCAAATCTCAGCTCTACCATTTACTCTTGATATGATTTTGGAAAAAACACTTAACCTCTCAGAGCTTCAAGTCTTTCACTGCTAAAATGTGGCTAATATTGTTGACCTCATAGGATTGTCGTGAGTATTAGATGAGATAAAGTATGTATATGGCACATACTAGCACCTTGGAAATGCTCACGTTGTTATGGGAAGTCCTTCTCTGAGGATGGTCACCACAGGTATCTATGATTTTTTCTCAGTAACCTAACCCTAGCCTATGAGGTCATTCTCTGAAATGCCAATAGAGTCTGTGTTTGGCACTTGCAGCGCAATTTTCCTCCATCCAGATGGTTTCTGAGTTGTTGTTTTATAAACCTGATACACTTCTTTTCACAAACTGAAAAAAATGAGGGAGATCAGTCCAGCCCAGCTGAGATCCACTCATGGCTGGCTGGCTGGATGTCTTTCAGAAGGTTTCCCCTTCTGGTAAAGATTATACATAAGACTGGCTTGCTAGAGAAGAGTTTCTAATTACACTGATGAAAAGAAAATTAGTGGTTTTCTGTTGTTTTTAGGGAAAATAAGACAGCTTTTTCCATAACAATGGCCATTAAATTAGTTTGTGAAGTGGGATCAATGCCAGCCTTAGATGGTGCCTTGGGAAGCACCTCATCACTTCATATACTGTCTTAGAGGTCAGTATCCAATTACTAACCCCCTCCTATGCTCTGGCTCTTGCCCATGTTTTGTTCCCTAGGGTTAACCAACAGAGGTTGTCCCAGGAACATGCTCATGTTGTTCCCACTAAGTTCTCTGCCATGATTCTCTCTCTACTTTTCTACTCCAAATCTCTTGGATTCTTTTTTCCTTTCTCCCCAAAGGTACTGAAAAGAGGCAGCCTAACCACCTTCTCTCCACCGGGTTTTTATTTATTGTTTTGGGCTAGTTAGTCCAGTGAAGCCCAGACAGGGGCTGCTGGAAGAGTGTTCTAACTATGTGTGGAGTCTGTGGTGCCAGAGGACAAATACTAAACAGTGTTTTAAAAATAATCCACAGGGTGGGATAACAATAGCAGCAATAATGACCACCACTACAGCTGCATTTGACATAGCACATCACAATGTACAAAGTGATTTTTGACCCAATACTTTGTTTAAACAACAAAATAACCACATGAAGTAGGTACCTACATCCCATTTTTGCCATTGAAAGGAATTGAAGCTCAGAGAAATTGTAAGATTTGCCTATGTTCACATAGCTTCTAGGTGGAAAAATAAGAGCCTGAAAACAAGTTTTCTGACTCAACATCCAGTGGACTTCTCACTTTTCAGCTGCCTTGCTAATCACAGATGCTGGTTTATCCAGAGGTTGCTGAGATATTAAAAAAAAAACCGAATGGGAAAAGAACCCAGTTACTGCAGAAATGACTATCGGGATGAGAAATAGTCATGGAGTCTGAGATAAGGATCTGGCTGCAGAAAATTAGGCAGAAAGGTCACGGTAAAAGCAGACATCAGACTTACCCACAGTGGATAGCAGGCTAATTTACTAACCCAACATTTCTCATATCTGCTAACCCCTACCCTTACCTGACCATGAAGCCAGAATGATTCTGGGATCTGGTAGGCTGCAAGGGGGGCTAAGTGGCCTCAGTTGAAGGGATGAGCTACTGCAATGAGTGGGGCCTAGAACCAAGCAGATCATCACTACCTGGTGAGCTTTAAAATCCGGTGATAGATTCCCTATAAAATCCTCCATTTGTTCTAAAATTATGGTCCCTGGATCATCTGTAACAAAATTATCCAGGACTTTTTTTGTTGTTGTTGTTTCAGACAGGTTGCTGGGAGAGTGTTCTCACTAAGGGTGGGGTCTATAGTGCCAAAGAACAAATCTCAAAAAGTGTTTTAAAGAAGTATATAGTGATTAGACCAGAAAAGAGAGTCCAGTATGATTGTCAGTCTAGAAGCTCCAGATGAATAGTGGGGACCTGTGAAGGTGGGAGTGAGGAGTGAAAGGTAAGAACAAGCAAAGTAGCTAGAACACTGCTACTCAAAGTGTCATCCACAGGCTAGTGCTAGTGTCTAAACCATCTACAATAAGATAAAGACAGAAATTAAGAGAAAGTATTTAGAAATTTCAACAGCAAGTTGACATTGCTGCAGCATCCACATTCATGACCAGTGGACTTTTTCAAAATACTATCTTGTGATGGATTAGAATTACAGAAGCACTGGTAAAACATCAGCCAACATATACATCCAGATTTTTATGCACTCTTACCACATACTTACACCATTGCTTTAGGTTTGTTAAAAATGGCAAAGGCCAGTTTTTAACACAACGCCCCTGGTATATAGTAGGGGCTTAGAAATGAACTTGTTGAGAAGGCCATCTTCCTCTTAGCTATCAACCTGAGTAAATCTTGCAAAGGATGACCGGTTCCACCAGCCTGAAGTCTGAAGTACTGCTCCCACATTCTTCATTACCTTCCCTTCCACATCTGGCTGTTCTTGGTAGCTCAG
The DNA here is from genome assembly GCF_000956105.1 of Propithecus coquereli. NCBI lineage: Eukaryota > Metazoa > Chordata > Mammalia > Primates > Indriidae > Propithecus > Propithecus coquereli. Next base: position 18,861,478 of record NW_012138302.1, read on the forward strand.
CCTTTGCAGAAGCTGGGGTTCCCCTCCCTGCCCACCTGGAGACTAAGTGGTGTTTGGTAAAGTTTAAACGACCCCATGTAGGGTGGATGAAAAGCATTTCCATTTCTTTTGAATAAGAAGAAGAAAGAAAAGAAGGCACTGCCACCTTTCCTCTGCTTACTCATTAGGATTCTGGGTTACAGCGGTGTTGCCTGGCCACTCTAATTGGATCTGTGCACACACAGGCCTGTGCGGCCCCATTGAACGCTGACATTTCTAACTAACTGACCTTTTCAGGACCACTGGTACTCCCATAATGAGCGTGCAGCAGTATTGTGTGGACACAATACGGCAGACTTCACAGCGCCCAAAGAATGCAGGATTGAAAACTATTCAGAATTCCCAATATCTCGAGTTAGCAAAATGAGAAAATTGAGTCCCAACATTCATCAGCATGTTATTTTGCAGGTATTGATTTCAATGCCCTTTCATTTCTTTCAGGAAAAAAAAATGTTGTATTATAGAGGTCTAAATTAACTTTTGTTCTGTTATTTTTCCCCTGTACCTATAAAAAGGTCAAATGCATTCATAAGGCTGAGATAGATTTGCTGGATATAAGCACTGAGATAGCAATCAACCTTCAAATAACCTTTAAGGAGACATCAGCTCTTCCGTGAACAATAATTGATGTACTCATTAAGACCGTGAAATTCTTCAGGACTCACCTAAAGGAGAACAGTTATAGGGCCAGCAGCAAAAATATGTCGTTTAGAACAATGAGATAATGGCTCAGACATTGAAATTGTTATGGTCCATTCAGTGTCACTGGGACAGTACGGGAACTTCAAAGGGAAACTTAAAAGATGGGAAAGAAGAGCAGTGGCTCTCACCCCACCCAGGAGACAATGTAGGTTGGGTCCAGCCAGGAAAGGACATGATTTCTGAGTGTTCCCTGGATCCATGACAGAAAATTAGGATCTTTCTTTCCATATAAATGCAGAAAAAGCATAATGGATTTATCAGGGCCACTTTCTTCCCTCTGAGAAAGAAGATATGAAGCAGAAAGTAGCTACAAGGGGCAGCTCTTCTCATGAGACAATGCCAATAGTGAGTGGGTGTGTGGCCCTTCCTCTAATGCTCCTCTGAGAATTATATGTGTTTCCATTAATGTGTCCCAGTCCTGGAATTAGGCCATCATAGAGCTATATTGTAGAAGCATTTATGAATACAGACCATGTGCCAGGTTCTATGCTTGGTGCTGAAAAGAATCTAAAAGATTATTTAATTTCATTTGAATTGAATTAAGTTCAATTCAAGCCAGTAAATATTTCTTAAACATTTAAACATTTGTGTTCAGAACTAGGTATAAAGAGACAAATAAGACACAGTCTCTATCCCCAAAGCATTTATAGTCCAGGGCTCCCTGCACTTACTCTGAAGATGAGAGAAGGAATTAGTATTAAGGGTCTCCATCAGATAAAGTACTTTGCTATGCTATGTACTACATGTTTTATAATTGTCTAAATCCTAGTTTCCATCCTGTAATTTTAAATATTATTACCCTATTTTGGAGAGGAAGAAGCTAAGATTTAGACAGGTTGTATGACTCATTCAGGATCACCCAGGTTGTAAGTGGCTGAGCATATTGATTCCAAAATCTGGGCTTTTTTGCCTCATTCCTTTATGAGAAAGTCCTCTTTAACCCTGATTTCATTTACTTACACATGAGTGGAGAAGTTTCTGGTAGAGGAAATCTTTTTACTGGGTAACTTGGCATGTCCCAAGGGATAAATACATTCATAATGAGAAAACCACAGCACCATAATTGATGCTCTCGTTAAGGCTGGGTGATTCTTTAGGACTCCTCAAAAGAGAATGGGTGTAGAGGATTTTGTCTAGTTCACGAGTAAAAAAATACATGACACATGGACTGCCAATTGCTTATTCAATATACATGACATTATTAAATCACCCTGGAACTCTTTCCTACTCAGCCTGGATTCATTTTTGAAACCTCTGTTACACAATACTCTAACCAGTCACTACTCACTTATATGTGCATGTGAGGTAAAACCTACTTACCATACCTAAACTGTTTCACTTTGCATTTGAAGTAACTGGGCTCAAGAAGAGAAAGGACATACCAAAAGTCATATACTAAATGAATAGTTTGTAAATAGGTAGTTAAATGAATTATAGGCCCCAGCAATCATAGCAAGATATCTAAGGCCTAAAGCCTGAGACAGAGGGTTAAGGTCAGTAGAAAGTGGACAGGAGGTACTTGCTTCTTCTGATCTATACCTGCTAATTGTGTCCTGCCACCCACCATTCATTTGGCTTACTACAAATGAATATAGATTTATCTATCTATCTCACAAATTTATTATTTGCCATGTACCAGCACTAGGGAGACTTACAATAGCACAGGTGTAGCAGGCCCTGTTCTTCTAAAGCACAAATGGTTATCTTCTTTTATTTACTGGTAGGACGATCAAGAAGTTTACTCTAAATTATGTGTTTTAGGCCTGGCGTCCTCTGTGATATCTCCCAGGTTGTGAGTCTCACACTGCTGATAACCAAAGGAGTTTATACCCCTTAAGCTGATGCTCTCAAAGAAGTGAGACAGATCTGGCCTATACTACCCTAGAATTCCTGCCACGTTGGCTTCCACCAGACCAAATACTTCAGGCTATGCTGTAAAAAACACTGATAACAATAATAGGCAACGATTTTGAGTGCCTACCACATGGCAAGTACTATTCTAAGCACTTTTGATATATTAACTCACTTAATCTTCACAAAAACATATGTAAGCAGATATCATAATTATTATCATTTAGCAGATGAATAAAGTGAGCCAAAGAGAGGGCAAGTAACTTGCCCAAGTTTTCATGGCTAGTAGTAAAGGTGGGATTTGAATCCAGGCAGTTCAGCTCCAGAATCTTTTCTTAACCATTATACTCTACTGTCTGTCCTATAAATGTTCTTTACTTATAAATTAGGAAAATCTCAGAAGATTGTTGTAGGAGGAATAAAGGGTGCAATGCTAGCTAACTTAGCTAACTAGCTAACTTAGCATCTAAGTGGTGGGAGGTGGGGGATTCCATACTTAGGCTTTTACAAAGAGAGTGATTAATCCTTCTGGACTTCACTCCGAATCCCCTTGCCTTCTCTCACCCACATTCATGCAGGTGCCTCTCCAGATCTCTCAGGCTGGTAACCATACCCACTTCCTTCAGAACAAATCTATTGCTCCCCACTGGAGGTAGATTCATATTGCATTTTGTGTACAGTTCCTCAGGCTTCAACCTAATCCCCATTGTCATTCATGTTTGCTCAATCCTCCCAGGTTCTGGAGGCAGATTGGATCCTGAGTGAGTGAATAAAGATAAATGTAAATCACCTGATTTCAATTAGAGCCATGGAAGCTATAAACCAGGTGCCCTTCACAGTGAAAAGCATTTTTCTCTGAGATGACATAGGCTTGTTTCCTATCTGAAAAAGTCTAATTCTCTTATCAGCATAGTTTTGGCCTTACCCTTCTGTATTACCCTTACCACTCTCCCCGCGTGGTTCTGAGAAAGATTCAGGTCCTTCCGCCTCTCCTAGGAACTTGTCCTCATATGAGAAAAAACACACTAGTTGTCAAGGATTACCTCTTTACTACCCAAGAAGGATCCCACACATTAGCTCTGATGAATTTATTCACTTGTATAATACATTTGTTCACTATGAAATTATTTGTTTCTTTTAGTCCAAGTCTCTCTCTAATATGAGCACAGAGGGAGGAGGGTACTAAAGAGGGAAAGGACCTTGAAATGCCAACTTATCCTCACATGCAGGGATGAATCACACGTGTCCCTGACTGCCTCAAGAAGAATACATTCCATATTAGGTACAAATGAGTAAATGTATACAGCGTGATAAGGGTGACTGTTGACTTAAATATAAGGCACAGTGGGGGCAAAGAGGCAAGGGATCAACTCTTCTTGAAGGCAGGCAGAGAAAGCTTCGCAGAGGAGGGAATATCACTTGGGTTGAAAAAGATGCACAGGAATTCACAACACTGATGATGGAAGGGTATTCTATGCAGAGGGGGTAGCCTATGCAAAGGCATGGAGTAATACTAAAAATGGCTGAAATAATAGGGTGTTTATCAACCTTTGCCTTTCCTGATATAGGCCATATGTCTTTGAACATGAGAGCTCAATTAGTGCATGAGTTTCAAAAAGGCAGTGATCACTGGTTCAAATGAGATAAGACTTTTAAAGTGTCCATTGATTTTAAACACAAAGTCGTTGTGGAGTGGGTTAGTCAGATGGGAGAGGGAGAGGGTGGAGACAAGATTGCAATGGGGTGAGAAGTCAGTAGAAAGTGAAGGAGAGATTGCCAGTGTAGACCACATTTTTACAAATCTTGGCTGGGAACAAAAGGTAAGTAAGAGGAGATGTGAGAGACGCAAGGGACAGCTTTTCTTTTTTAAGCCAAGAGGGATTTGAACATATTGATTAACTGTAGGTTAGGACTTGGAAACAGTGAAGAAGGAGAGGTTAAAGATCCTGCAGTGAGGGGGCCAAAGGGCAGAATTAGAACCCAGGAGGCTGGAGGAGGTGGTCTCCAGAGCACAGGATTCACCATAGAAGGGTAGATAACCTGACAAAGATCAGCATGACTGGTGTGAGGGGAAGAGAGAATAGTGGGCTCTACGGCTTAGGGATAATGCCACCTCAAAGGACAGTTGTGAGGACTACATGTACTAACACTGTGAAAAGTGCATAGCTTGCAATAAATATAATATTCAACATATATTATATTACCAAAGAGTAAGCATTGGGAAGAAACTGAAGAGAATTCTGAGTGACAATTTGACCTGTTAAGTCTGTCTTACTCCAATGAGAGAGAAAAGTGCTCAGCATAGAGAAGAGTTCCAGCTCTACTATTAACTCACCAGGACTCAAGGCAAGTATAATATTTCACCTCTCTCATTCCAGTTTTCTCATCTATAGAATGATGATTTTATACTAAATCATTTCAGAGGGCCTTCCTGACTAACATATTCTATGAATCTGTGCTTTGATCAAAATCAGAATTTGGAATTTTCAGCATCCATTTTGTTTTTGTTTTGAGTATGTGTGTGGTGTGTGTTGCAATAAAATTTCTTTATAGACACCAAAATTTGAATATTGTATAATTTTACATGTCATAAAATATTCTTCTTTTGATTATTTTTTAGTTATTTAAAAATGTTAAAATATTTTAGCTCATGGGTCATACAAAAGCAGGCTGTTATGGGCCTGATTCTGCTTATGGACCGTAGTTTACCTAATCACATGAATCTCAAAAAGGTACCCTACCATCGTTTAAAGCTGATTTCTATTAAGAGCAGAAAAGATCGTTTGAACTTACTTTAAAACCTCCATTTTAACAAAATATTTTGTATTAAAATAATCCTTAGAAATTCATATATCCTGTAGGCAAAATATCACCTCATTATGAAAATTTCATAAATCATAAAAATTTTTGAAGTCACCCATAGTTCTACAACCCTAACTCAATCATTGTTGTTTCAACATAAGACAATTTTATTACACAAATAACTTTTTTTTCAAGGTACCCTTGCCCTTGTTGTGGCAGTGTTTGTTGCTGTTGTTGTTTTTACCATTTTAACCATTTTTAAATCAGTAGTGTTAAGTATGTTTACATTGTTGTGAACAAATCTCTAGAATTTTTCACCTTGCAAAACTGAAACTCTATACCCTTAAACAACTCCCCTTTTTCCTCCTCCCCCAGCTCCTGATAACCACCACTCTACTTTCTTTTTCTATAAAATTTGACTACTTTAAGTACTTCAAATAAGTGGAATCATACAGTATTTTTCTTTCTGTGGCTAATTTATTTCACTTAGCATAATGTCCTCAAGGTTCATCCATGTTGTAGCACGCAACAAGATTCCTTCCTTTTTAAGGCTGAGTAATATTCCATTGTATTGATCCACCACATTTTGTTTATCTATTCATCCCTTGTTATTGTGAATAATGCTGCTGGACATTTGGGTTATTTCCACCCTTGGTTACTGGGAATAATGCTGCTATGAACATGGGTGTACAAATATCTCTTACAGACCTTGCTTTCAATTCTTCCACTAAATGCCAGAAGTAGGACTGCTGGATCATATGGTAGTTTTATTTTTAATTTTCTGAGGAAACTTTGTTTTATGGTTCTGTTTTCTTCCCTCTGAAAGTGAATATGATCCCATTTTCTCTTCTCTCTCTTATGTACTTTGACAAACCAGATTTGTGACTGCTCATAGCTTTTTTTAGAGGGTCAATAATCCATGGGAAGACTTTAGCACCCACAGGAGAACTGGGACAGCCATAATAATAAGAAACTCCCAGAAAGCCCTGATCAATGTTAATTCTGTTAGTTTTCGTTTCGTTTATCACTCTGATCTTAGTTTTTGAAAATGCTACACCGAGGACAATGACTCAGTGAGGTCATCCTCAATGAAATGCACTCATTTGCCTCTCCCAGGGGAAAAAAATGGAAGCCATTTCAAATGCTGGGACCGCTGGAATGATGGGAAATGGGTGGCAGAGTGAGGGGAGTGCAGGCTTGTTGCAAGAGGGTTTAAGCTAGGAAATTGAAACCTTGAATGCAGAAAAAGATGTAAATGTTGCTTCCAAGATTTTATAGCTCCCAGATGCCTCCTCTAATTGCATCGCTAACCCTGAGTTTATTAAGTTATTTTCCAGAGTCAAACTCATTTGTATACATGTCAGAATGTAAACTGAATTTAAAAAGTAAGGTCCTTGGATTAGAATTCAGGAATGATAAACAAACTCATTTAGAATGTAAGATTTGCATGTCATTTGCATGTGCCCAAATGCAATTACATGTGCTCTGTAAATATGCATTTCACATTTATTTGTCATGATAGAACAGTATGGAAAAAATTAATTGCCACAGATTTTTTTTTAATATTTAAAGAAAAAAATGATGACTCTTAAAATAGACTCTGCTAGTGCATGATTCAGTGTGCAGAAACTGGCAAGTAGAGATAAGGATCCGTTGAAAACCATAAATTCCCACTGCAACATCTGTAGTAGTTCAAATCTCATGGTTTATGGAGGCCCCTTTTGCCTTCTCCATGGGTATTACCATAGCGTTCTGTAGATTTATTGCTAGCTCAGTGCAAGGACAGTTTTACTAGCAAAGCTTTAAAATAAGTTGGGGTGGGGGGGGTGGGGAGGTGTTTCCTCTTTGAAAGTTCAGGATTGAATTGAAATGAAATAGCTGCTCTAGCTTTAGAAATTTCTAGATAAGCCAGGCTCCCATATACTTCTACAGTGCCTACAACCTGCTCCTTCTCTCTCTTTTTTTGCATTTTTTAGTAAGAGGTAACTTGAATAACCAAGACACTACCCTTAAATTACAAAGACACCTTAAAAAATTGGGTGTCCTTGAGTACTAAGTGTTAATACCAGTATGGGAAAGCTTTTTATTTTATGTTATTTTTTTAGATTAACACACAGTTAAATTGACTTCTTAAATGTACAGCTCCACGAAGTTTAACTCAAGTATATATTTGTGTAACCATCACCATGGTCAGGATACAGACCAGCTCATCACCCCAAAAGACTCCCTGGTGCTACCATTTGTAGTCACACCAATCCTCTTAACCCCTGGCAAACAATGATCTGTTCTCCATCACTATACTTTTGTCTTTTCAAGAATGTCATAAAACTGGAATAATATAAAATATAGCCTTTAGAGAATGGTTTCTTTCATTTAGCTTAATGCTTTTGAGATTCATCCAAATTGTGTGTATCAATAGTTCATTTCTTTTAATTGCTGAGTACTATTCAATTGTATAGATGTACAATCTTTTTTTAATCCATTTATCATTGAAAGCCATTTCGGTTGTTTTCAGTTTTGATAATTATGAATAAAAGCTGCTATGAACATTCTTGTACAGGTTTTTATGTGAACATAAGTTGTCGTTTCTCTAGGGTAAATAACTAGCAGTGGGATTCTTAGGTCACATAACTATGTTTAACCTTTTAAGTAATTGTACCAGTTTTTATCCCCACCAGTAATGCATGAGAGGTCTGATCACTCTGCAACTTTGCTAATACTTGGAATTGTCAGTCTGGTTTTTTTATTATTATTATTTTATCCAGTCTAATTGGTCTGTAGTGATATCTTATTGTGTTTTTAATTTGCATTCCCCTAATGTCTAATGATGTTGAGCAAGGAAATGCTTTTGATGTATAGATAATGTATGAATTCATTTTTTAAAATCCTATACTGTGTTAGGTATCTTACATACATGTTAACTCATTTAAACTTCACAAACTTGTGAGTTGGCTATTAATTATTCCTTTTTAAAAGTTGAGGAAACTGAGGCTGGGAGAGTTTAACTGCCTCATTTTCTCAATAAATAGAAATAGATTATACACTCTATGCCCATTACTCTACCAGGCACTGGGCACGCAGAGGTGTCTCTGCCTTTGGTTGCCTTATAGTTTAGTAAAAAAGATGCCCACACATAGTACAAAGAAAACAAGAAGTATTCTGTGTGAATAAGGCAGAGAGTAAAGTGAGAGGCAAAGGATTTAATTGACAATGATTCCCAAATATCCCGGTGAAAAGATGAAAACTAAGAGACCAAAGGTAACATGAACCTGTGGACAAATTAAGACTCAAATCGACATCAGATTCATTTCTTCCTCTACAAAATACACCCACCATCTGTCCACTTCTTTCTCCCAAATCAGCAGAGAGTAGCCAAGTGCACAGAGCAGGAGTGAAAGCCATCTCCCTTTCCTGACCCACCTAAGCTGGGAGGAGGAGCAACTGTCAAGTAAGGAATGAAGCAAGTTGCTTAACTTGTATTTTGATACAGGAATACCCGGAAGCCTCCCTTCCACACACCAACTTGTCCCTGGTTGATAGTTACATATTCAACTCAAGTGAGCACCCTCTACCCATTACATACTGGACTGTCACTTTGAGCACTGGGAAGAGCACTGTATGTGGAGCCAGAAGTCTTGGATTCAAGTTTTGTTTCAGTTATTTCCCCATCTCTGTTTTTTTTCTGGGCCTCAGCTTGCCCATATGCAAAGTTGAAGAGGTGAAAAAGATTTCCTTCAACCAACATCCAAATTCATCACCAACTCCTGTCTTCCATTTCTAAAATATATCTTGGACCCATTAACTAATCCCTCCTTAACCACCCACTCCTCACTACCCTTCCTAGCCTCTGACAACTACCATTCCATACACTACTTCTAGGAGATCAATTTTTTTAGCTCCCACATATAAGTGAGAACATGTGACATTTGTCTCTCTGTGCCTGGCTTAGTTCACTTAACATAATGTCCTCCAGTTCCTTCCATGTCGTTGCAAATGACAGGATTTTATTCTTTTTATGGCCAAATAGTATTCCATTGTGTTATATACCACATTTTCTATATCCAGTCATCTGGTGATGGACACTTAAGTTGATTCCATGGAGGTGCAGGTATCTCTTTGATATACTGATTTCCTTTTCTTTGGATATAAACCCAGCAGTGGGATTGCTAGACCATAGGGTAGTTCTAATTTTAGTTTTTTGAGGAAATTTCATACTTTTCTCCATAGTGGTTGTACTAATTTACATTCCCATCAACAGTATACAAGCATTCCCTTTGCTTCACATCCTTGCAAGCATTTGTTATTTTCTGTCTTTTTGAAAATAGCCATTTTAACTGGGGTGAAATGATATCTCATTGTGGTTTTGATTTGCATTTCCCTGATGATGAGTGATGAGCATTTTTTCATATACCTGTTAGCCATTCATATGTCTTCTTTTAAGAAATGTCTATTCAGATATTTTGCCCATTTTTAAGTGAATTATTTGTTTTCTTGCAATTCAGTTGTTTGAGTTCCTTATATATTCTGATTATTAATCTCTTATCAGTTTGATAGTTTACATATATTTTCTCCCATTCTATGGCTCGTCTCTTCACTTAATTGATTATTTCCTTTGCTGTGTAGAAGCTTTTTAGCTTGGTGTGATCTCATTTGTCAACTTTTGCTTTGGTTGTCTGTATTTCTGAGGTCTTACTCAAGAAATCTTTGCCCAGACCAATGTCCTGAAGTGTGTCCCCAGTGTTTTCTTCTAGGAATTTCATAGTTTCATATCTTACATTTAAGTCTTTAATCCATTTTGCTTTTTGTATGTGGTAAGAGATAAAGGTTCAGTTTAATTCTTGTGCATATGGATATCCAGTGGCACCATTTACTGAAGAGACTGTTCATTCCCCAGTGTATGTTATTGGAGCCTTAGTCCAAAATGAGTTGACTGTAAATGTGTGAATTTATTTCTGCATTCTCTATTCTGTTCCTTTGGCCTATGTGTCTCTTTTTATGTGTCTCTTTTTATGCCAGAACCATGCTGTTTGGGTTACTATAGCTTTATAGTATTAATATAATTTGAAGTCGGGTAATGTGATGCCTCCAGCTTTGCTCTTTTTGCTCAGGATTTTGTTGGCTATTCTGGGTCTTTCATGGTTTCATATTAACTTTAGAATTGTTTTTTTTTTTCCTATTTCTGTGAAGAATGCCATTGGTAATTTGATGGGGATTGCATTTAATGTCTAGATTGCTTTGGGTAGTTATCTATTGCTTTTCATCTCTAGTGCAATGTTTCTCTTCTAAGCAACCGAGCCCCCTCTTGCCTGGACTACTATAATAGCCTCCTACTTGGTCTGCCAGTTTTAACTCTCACCACCCTATGGTACCTTATCCACACAGCAGCCAGAGTAATCTTTTTAGAACTAAAATCAAATCATACACCCTTCTGGATTAAAACCTTTTAATGGCTTCCCATCACTTAAAATAAAATCTAAACTCCTTACCAGAGCTCTTTTGGTTTGGGTTCTTGTATCTCTACCATTGTCCCTCATACCACTCTACCACATACACAGTGCTACAACCACACTGGTCTCCATTTGTTCCTCAGACAAGTCAAGCCATTTCTCATAACTGGTCTCCACAGTCACTTTTCTTTTCGTCTGTAATGCCACCTCACCAAAAATATTTTTCTGACTATTCTATTGAAAACTGCCTTCCCCATTTTACTTGCTAACTCATCATCTTATTAATTTTCCTTCATAGAAATTACTATAAACAATACCTATTATTTTATGATATTTTATTATATATTACTATATAATATTTATACTATATTTTATATTTTTATTATTGTATATTTTATTTTCTTTTAACCCCCATGAGAACAGAGACTTTGTCTATTATAATACATTTAGCCTGGCCCCTACAACCACATAATAGGATTTCTATAAATATTTGTTGAATAAATGAATATCTAGGTCTATTTAAGCACTGAAATTTTTTTCCTTCTCTCCTGGGCTGGTTCTACTCATTTCTATGAACTGGCATATCTCACAAGGTTGCTGTGTCAAATGAGACAAGGCATGTTAAGACACTAAATGAAGTAAAGGAATTATTATATAAGTATCATCATCATTATCATCATCCAAAGCATTTTCCCATCTGACACTGATTTTTTGTTATTGCTTTTTGGTCTCTAGGGGAAAATTCCAATGAGAGATTCTTTTTTTTTTTTTCTTTTGTGCAGTAGACACCTGGCAATGTCTGATTTATAGCCTGATTCAAGGTGTCACACTATTTATCATCAAGCTGCAGGCATGAGTATTATTCCAGCAAGTATGTTTTTAGGAACGATAGTCTTAGGCATTTGGGGTAGAGAGAAGGAAAGCATTAGGAGCACAAAATTATTGAAGCACAGAAAGTTAGCACTGGAAGATCTTTGAAAAGATTACCTAATCCTATGGTTTGCAGATTCCTACCTTTTTTTTTTTTTTTTTTTTTTTGAGGAGCCTTGGTGGCATCTGTGGTGAGTGGGGAGGATGCAGAGGTACCAGGAAGGGATCTGTGCAAAGTTGTAGAGAAATCTATAACAGAACCAGGACATATCTGTGTTGCCTGTCTTCTACCCCTGCTCTTTATAGTACTTCACCTAGAGATCTCCTGAATCCATTCACTTTTCTCCATCTCCACTGCCACCCTCCTGCTCCAAAATGCCATCCTTTTTCATCTGAACTGCTGCAATAGCCCCCTACCTGGTCTCCCTGTACCCACTTGTCAAACAGCACATATGATATTTCTGTACCCTCCTATTCCATCCCCACTGGCTTAAAACTTTTCATCGGCTTTCGAAGACTTTTGGGATAATCACTCCAGCTTTGTCTCGTATCCCTCCTCTGACCCATTTTCTGGGTCTTACATGCTCCCTCTGATGATAGGTTTGTAGACATGTTATTCCCTCTTCTTGGATTAGCATTGGATCTCAAATTTCATTATTGGAAAAACTTGAGCATATCATTCTCATTCGAGAGTTCTAGGGTCTTGAAGTTGCACATGTATGTAGCAAGCCAATTATTTTTACTTAGATTGTATTTTATTTTTAATTTTTTATTTAGAATTGATGGGGCTTATTAGGATTATGGACCCCTGAACAACCCACTTATATTGTATTTTGTTTTTAATTGTTTATTTAGAATTGATGGGGGCTTATTAGGATTATGGACTCCTGAACAACCCCTGGTGCTTCCACTTTCCTATGATGTTCTTGCTGCTTTCTTTACCCTAGTACCACCTACACATCATTCATGTCTCAGCTCAAGCTTACTTCCTCAGGGAAACCCACAATCTTGGTCAGATTCCTTTGCTGTATGCACTCATAGAACACTGTTCTTTCATATTAAATAGCAATTTTCTCAGAGTGTAATTATACCTATGTTTGTGTGATTATTTGAGGAACATCTGTCTCTTCCATTAGCTTGTAAGTTTCGGGAGGGCAGAACTCATGTCTGCTTTTGTTCACCATTAGATCTCAGCATCTGACATCATCTTGGGCACTTAAAAGGTATTTATTTAATCTGTTGAATAAATAGATAAATCTAAGCACTTGACATCTGATGGGGCTTCTGAGAGGCAACTTGAGCAGGGAAGATTGACTTCCTCATCCCAAACCTCTTAGAGTAGGTTCAAACCCCTTAAGTCCTTTTAGTAGCCTAGAATAGTGCTTAGAGCCCTATATTTCTGAGAAACCCTTTTAAAATTCAGAGCATTCTGAGTATTTAACATATTCATGATTTACTATTTACACAGGAACCCTTGGGTCTATGATAGGCAGCTATATTTTTGTTAGGATAAGGCATTTATTTGTAACCTTTATCACTGCAAAGCCTAATTATAAGACAAAGTCACAAGTCTGGTGAGTGAAGCTAGCTACCACCAGCACCCCAGTTCTTAAAAAAGATTGGTCACTACAGATGCTGAACGTGCAACAACTCTCACCAAATGAGGAATTTGGGGCTTTGTGAAAGTATTGTTTAAGGATGACAAAGCTCAACAGAATTGTATTCTCAACTTAAACTGTTGTTGGTAATGAGAACTTTCCTAAGTTTCTGTCTTTGCTGTAGCTCAGGCTGCTATAACAAAATACACTTAGTGGCTTAAACAACAAACATTTATTCCTCACAGTTCTGGAGGCTGGGAAGTCCAAGATCAAGGTGCCAGAAGATTTGATTCCTCATAAGGACCTTCTTCCTGGCTTGTAGACAGCCACCTTCTTGCTGTGTCCTTATGTGGTGGAGAAAGAGAGAGAGAGAGAGAGAGAGAGAGATCTGGTTTCTCTTATTCTTTTTTTTTTTTTCTCTTATTCTTCTTATAAGGACACTAATCCCATCATAAGGGCCACCTCTCATGACCTCATATAAACCTCATTACCTCCCAAAGTCCCCACTCCAAACACTATCAGATTGAGGGGTAGGGCTTTAACACATGAATTTTAGGGGGACACAAACATTCAATCCATAATATTTCACCCCAGGTCCCCCCAAATTCATATCTTTCTCTCATATAAAATATACTCATTCCATCCCAACAGCCCCAAAAGTCTTAACTCATTCCAGCATCAACTCTAATATCTAAAATCCAAAGTTTCATTTAAATATTATCTAAAACAGATATGGATGAGACTCAAGGTACAATTTATCCCAAGGCAAAATCTCTCTCCAACTATGAACGTATTAAACCAGACAAGTTATGTGCTTCCAAAATACAATGGTGGGATAGGCATAGGATAGACATTCCCATTCCAAAAGGGAGAAATTGGAAGGAAGAAAGGGGTGATGGGTCCTGAGCAAGTACAAAGCTTGACAAGGAAAACTCCACTAGATATTAAGGCTTGCAAATAACATTCTTTGGTTTGATGCTCTGCACCCCAGGCCCACTGGGGTGGCAGCAGCATCCCCACAGCTCAGTGGGTCAGCCCTGCTTCTTCAGCTCCACAGGGTCCCTCACCTGTAGTTCTCTGCAAGGGCACTGGCCCTGAGGTACTGGGCAGGGCCTCCCTGACCTGCCAAAACCAGATAGGCGACCCCAACCTTTGAAATTGAGGAGGAAATGGCCCTGTCCTCTGGGCCTGTGGTGGGAGTGGCAGCCCTGCTGATCTCTGAATCACCTTCAGCATCATTTTTCCCTTTTCTTGAGGAACAGCACACATTTATAGCTAAACAATTCTATGTTTCCATCTCATAGAATCCAAGAAGTCCAATAGCCATCTTTCATTCTGTCCCACTTTCTCAGTCTCTTTTAGTCCCAGCTGGCAGTGTTTCTACTGCTATAATTCCTGGCTTCTGCTGAGATGGCTGATTAAATTCATGAGTTATACCCACAATCCCATGATCTCTTAATCCAATGACAGTCAAGCCACATCCTTGGTGTTCTCTTCTGAACATACTTTCTTGTTTTTTGCAGTATGGACAGGCTAAGAATTTTTCAAATCTTTAATGTCTCGTTTCTTTTTGCTTAACAATTCCTCCTTCAATTCATCTTTCCCTTCTCACATTCTACTATTAATATAAGCAGTCATGAGGAACCAAGCCACTTCTTTAACACTTTGCTTAGAAATTTCCTCAGCTAAATATCCAGTTATTGTTTGCAAGTTCTACCTTCCACAAAACACTAAAACACAGTTCAGCCAAATTTGCTGTCACTTAACAAGGATTGCCTTCCCTCCAGTTTCCAATAACATGTTCCTCACTTCCAGCTGAGGCCTCACTAGAATTGCCTTTAATGTTTATATTTCTAGCATGCACCTCGAAAACTCTTCCAGCCTCTACCCATTACCCAGTTCCAAAGCCACTTCCACATTTTTAGGTACTTATGACAGCAGCACCACACTTCTTGGTACCAAAATATCTGTACTAGTTAGGGTTCTTGAGAGAAACAGAATCAACAGAAAATATATATCTGTATTATAAGTAATTGGTTTGCATGATTAGGGAGGCCGAGAAGTTTCACCATCTGCAGCTGGCAAACAGGAGACCCAGGAGAGCTGGTGGTGTAGTTCCTGTTCGAGTCTGAAGGCCTGAGAACCAGGAGAACCGATGGTTTAAATTCTAGTTCAAGTCCAAAGGCCTAAGAACCAGGACAGCCAATGGTGTAAGTTCTGGTCTGTGGGAAGGAGATGTCTAAGCTTAAGAAGTCAGGCAGAGAGAGAATGAATTCTCTCCTCCTCTGCCCTTTTGTTTTATTCATGTTCTCAACAGATTGAATGATGCTCACTCACACGGGGGAGGGCATTCTGCTTTACTCAGTCTATTAATTTAAATACTAATCTCATCCAAAAACACCCTCACAGACACGCCCAGAAAAAATGTTTAAGCAAATACCTGGGCACTCCATGATCCAGTCAAGTTAACACATAAAATTAACCATCATGGTCTCTTTCCTTTTATTTGCAATAATTTGAGGTCTTCTTTGTGCCAGGCTCTGGGCTAGACACAGGAAAGGCAGGAATACCAAGCCCTGAACTTCAAGGTGCTCACAATCTAGTAGGGGAAACTTGGAGGCAACTATGTGAGGGAGAAGTAATTGATGCCATTAGCGCAGGACAAACATGATTGCCTGAGGAAGCCTTGTTCTTCCCTGAGTTGCAGTCTGGGCTGTGCAGAACCACACTGCAGATCCATCAAATTGCTAAAGTACTATGATGTTTATTTGTGTGATTATGGGTCTATGAGTGACTTCTAAAATCAACAACCATTTCCTCATGTAAGTGCCAGTGAGCTGATGCAGCTCTGGGACAGGAAAACCAAGTCTTTTCTAGTCTTTCCCCAACACCTGCCATGCCGAGGGTTCTGGGGAGCAAGGACACTGGTACCAGACACTCCTGACTTCTTGGTCTTACTGCTCCCCTTCTACTTTGTTCATGAAGGTAATGCCTTAATCTCTCTAACACATCTTTCTTCATTTACAAAATGTGGGTAGTAATAACCACCCTCAGGGTTATTCCGAGGTTTAACTAGGATAATGATTCAGTGTCCTACCTAACACATTGCCTGCTAACATAGATCTTTAGCAAAGATGAATCTTACTCACATCCCTCCACTTGTCCTCACTCTGCACCCCTGTATTGCCCAGTCTGATTAGTGTCAAAACAAGGATTTCCTTGCAGAGATGGGTAATCCTCGCTCAGCAAAAAGAAACTGCTTTTCACAACTTGTGTTTATTTATTCAATGAGTTTTTATTGTGTGCCTATTGTGTATGAGAGAATAGATTTGAATGTAACTAAAAGCCTCACCCAACTCGTGTCAAAATCTTGCTCAATCCCCAAAATGCCTTTTCAAGTCAATTCAGCTATTCCATATTAAGCACCACCATGTGCCAGGCACTGAGTTAATGGCTATGATTCAGAAACAGAGGATACATTGTTCTTGCCTCAGGAAGTTAAAAAATGGCCCTGCAGAAAACTAAATGCTACAACAGAGGTGCATAAAAAGTGTAAAGGGATCCCAGAGACATCCTCCCTGAAAATTTAAAGAAAGGCTTCAGAAAGGAAGTTAGAGTTGAACTTGGTTTGGACAGATGTGTAGGATTAACTTACATCTGTATAGCACTTTTGATTTTGCAAAATGTTCTGGTAACAAGAGGCTCTCTCAAATATAGTTCAACCTTATTCTGGGCCCCAATGGGAGGGAATTGCTTCTATAACACAGTTGGAAGGATGGAGGAGAGAGACCTAGCTCTGTACCAGCCCAGGAGGCCAGAGAGCTGAAGTGATTTGCCTAGAGTCACAAAGAAAACTAGCTTATGGACTACACTTCTGCTCTCTACATCGGTCATCCCAGATGTTCCTGTGGGTCACTTTCTCATGCCATTAAGAACTCTACTCAAATGGCTCCTCCTCAGAGACACTTTTGCTAAGTCCCAATCGAAAAAATCAGTGCCTTTCATAATCTGTTCCCTTACCCTACCATGCTTCATTTTCCTTCAGGGCTCTTATGGCTATCTAACGTTGTATCTCTATTCGGGCTTTGTCTCTCTTACCCACAAGATTGTGAGTTGCATGCTTGAGGGCAGGGACTTTGTTTGTCTTGTTCAATGAGAATATCTAGAACAATGCTTGATACATAGTAGGCCTTCAGCAGATATTTGATGGATGAATGAATGAATGAATGAATGCTGTGATGAATTACCTTATTCTTCCATCTTTACACAATTGTCCAATTATTTTCTTAAGATCATTTCCCAAAAGCAAAATTTCTAGGTGTCCAAGCTTATTTGTTGATTAGCTCAGTGACTGGCATACAGCAGATATTTGATTAGCATCTGCTGAGTGACTAAAATTGAATATTTTTTCTTAAACTGCATAAAATAACTGATTCCAGAGTTAAATTCTGCCAATATTTGATTGAGCATCTAAACCATTTGTTCATTCATTTATTTACTTATCAGATACTAACTGCATTATGGATACAAAATCAAGGGAATTGGTCTTCTGACCTCAAGAAGCTCTCAGTTAACAGGGGGAAACCTGCGGCTTCAAGGCCACACGTGGCCCTCTAGATGCCCAAATGTGGCCCCTTGACCAAATCCAAACTTCATAGAACAAACGTCTTTATTAAAAGGATTTTTTCTGTAAAATTTGGATTCAGTCAAAAGGCTGCACTCAAGGATCCAGAAGGCCACACGTGGCCCCAAGGCCACAGGTTCCCCACCCACATCTGGCCACTGCCACTTATTCCATGTATAACCTCAGGCAATTTGCATGGTCCTTCTGAATTTGTGTTTTCTCATCTGTAAAATAGTGTTGCAATACCTACTTCACAGGGCTGCAAAGAAGAATAGCATGTTAATGCACACAGAAGCACTTAGAATATGGCCTGGCATATAGTAAGAGTTCTACGAATGTTAATTAACATTATTACTAGCTCCATTTTACAGAAATGACTGAGACTCAGACAAAGCTCAACTGTTCATCTAAGGGAAGTAGTATAGATAGAATTTGAACCCAACTCTCTCAACACATACCCAGGTACTCCTCGCATTGTGATTTTGACTGCACCGTTCAGACTTCTTTTCTTCTGGATGCTACCTTCTCCTGGACTTTTGGACATGGGTACCAAGCCTTGAGTTGGTTCTGTAGGCCTCCTTGTGCCCATCCAACCCCTGACTCCCCTACTCTCTCCTTTTCCTTTGCACTATGCTGACGAACCTCCAACTGCAACCCACATGTTAATAGTTTTAGGAAAAAAATGTCTTTTGATAATTAAGCTGGTGGAATTTAGAAATCAACAGAACAGTACATTTTCCCAGCAGAGCCAAGAAATTAATTAGGAGCAATTTGCTGTCAGAAACAATTTCCATAATTTTAAGTTAAAAAAAAAAGCAGAAAATCATTTTTGTGGGTGTTTATTTTTTTTCTTCTGCTTTCCATTCTAAAGTGATTTAACTCCTGGAAAGACAAATCCTTACAAATACCTTATTTTCTGTTCTTCAGACTCTTGCCCTGAGGGTTATTCTAGCCTATCTCTGACTGGTTATATTCAAGGTTGAGGAGAAATTAAATAAAATGGAGCCTTTTTGATCCCCTCTATCACCCATAGGGCAGAACTTATACTTTCCAACTGTGTGATTATAAAATATGCATATTCCTATCTCAAGAGTGGGGAAAAAATATGATTCACTTGAAAGGAGTCTGAGAGGGGAGGAACATAGGTCATGATACACTGAATGAGGGTCCTACCAGGCTACCAAGAAGACAAGCCTGCTTTATAGAGAGGCATTAAAGCATTGTTGCTAACAGCATAGACTGTAACTCTGGAGCCAGACTGACTACGATCACATCTCAACACTACCCTTTTACTATCCATGTGATCTTGGTCAAGTTCTTTAATTTCTCTGTGACTCAGTTTCCTCATAAAGTAGTTACGATTTCTATGGTTAACAAAGCTCATGTGTCCACATTAAGACCATGATGCCTGGCATATGGTAAGTGCTCATGTTTCAGATAATGATGATGATGATGATGAACGGCAGGTCCAAGCTCCCATAAAGAGAGGTGTAAGCTGTCACTGGACCCATCTTAGACCTTGGATGCTCTGGTTCCAGACTCACAATTGCCAGCACTGCTATTCTATCCCAGCAGCCCTTTATATTTATTGGAAGGCATCATAGCAAAGAGCAATGATTGTGAGATGCCCCACGCACACACACAAACAATGAAAATACTAAGATTTACAAATGATTTACCTTTTTATATCAAGTAGAGCAGATTTAAGGTTACCCCTTTTATAATGATAATGTCACTTTTATTTTCTTACAATTCAAATAAGAGGGAAAGAAGGAAGTGGATTTATAACTAGAACCAGGGAATGGGTTATAGCTGGCAACCTAGAAATATCTAAGGTACAACCTGTTGTGAGCATCCATTATTATTGCAGCTGATAGTTATGGTTAATTATGAGTTGTTATTATGCATCATTTCCATGATATTTTTTTTAGTTTCATCTAAATCTGGATGTATCGCTCAGTATACAACCAAGACAAAAACAACCACTCCAAATATTTGAAACAAATAGGATTCGATACAGGGAACTGGCACCAGTTGAGAAGCCAAGCAGAGAATGGTGAAGAAACCCAGAGGTTAGAAACAGCAGGAGGGTCAAATGGAGAACAAGTGGGTGCTGGAGCCCAGGAGTTAGGATTACCCGACAAAAACTGGAACCTTGGCAACCTGTCCAACAAGAGCTGGAGCCATGGAGGGGACTCAGCCACTGCCAGAGATAATTCCATGGTAGCTGAGAGGAATACTCCGGCTTCTCTCTTCTACTTTCTGATGTTTTGGCATGAGTTAGCCATCCTGCCTTTGAAACCCATCTTCAACACTTACCAGCAATGCAACCTCCCCGCTGGTCCCAAGCCTCTTTGCACCTTTGTGGCTCCATTTGTAAATGGGGATACCCACCACATGAGGTTTGTCTCATCCCCTAGCCTGTGGAAAATTTCCTGGCTATCATGATTCTGTGCAGCCAAGACCATCTCTTGCCTGCAATCACGCCTAAAAGTGCTTCCCAAACAAAGAACATGTAGAACTACATGTCTGCACATGGTGGTTACTCAAGAAATTATTTTTGCCTTGTGTTGAAGTTAATAACTGCCTGGGGCAATTATCCAGAGCCAGGACATGGAGCCAGACAATCCAAGAGCCAGGCAAATGAAAGCAAAGCAGATGGTGGCAGATAGTGTGAAGACACAGGACGAGAGTTTTTGCCCTAGTGGGCTTCTAGAGCTTTTTTGCAGAATGAGCAGAGCATACTGGCTGTGTTTATAGGCCCATGGCCTGGGAAGCTGGGGAGAGCCAGGATTATAAGAGTCAATATATACAAAGTGCTTGGCATGCCATTTGATAAGCAATAAAAATCAATTCCCTTCTTGCTACTTGTTCATTTTCCTTACCATGTATTCACTAAGCACCTCATGTATATCAAGACCTGTGCTAGGTGTTATGGAGGCAGAGCCAATATAATGGAGGAAAAGATATGGAAACAACCAACTAATTCAAATACAACACACTTTCTACCAAATAAAAGTACAATACAGTAATGTCCTATAGAGGCAATAAAAGAAGGGAGATTAATTCTGACTTAAGAAATCAAGTCCAATTTCAAAGAAAAGTTAGCATTTGACTGGGGTCTTGAAGGACAAGCAAGATCTTAATTGATAGAGGAGGAAAGAGCCTTACAGGCAGTGGGAAGAGCATGGGAGCGGAAGCAGTGCAAAGCATATTTGGGAATCAGTAAATAGTCCAGTGTGGCTAGACTCTAGGGTTTGGGGATAAGAGGACAGAATGTGAAGCGATGCAATGGAAGATGAGGGTGGAAAGGACATTGGAGCTGGTTCCTTGAGCATCTCCTCTTAACCAGAAAGCCTCAGCATTTGTGGAGTCTCTTAGGGTTCAGAAAGTTGACTCAAACAGGCAATGTGCTGGCAGCAAGTCATGGAAACACTTAATTCAGAGGAACAAGACAAAGCTTGGGTTTTAAATTATTCTTTTCCTTCCTACACCTTTATTCAGCCCTCTATCTAGAGAGGTTTATTAATATAACCTACAAGTTTCCAGCCTGTTCTTGCTTGATATCTTCTTGCTTGGCCCATGAATTTATTTCCAAAAGTTTCTTAACCAGTTCATCTGATACCTAGACTCTGGAGTCTCACTGAGTGAAGTTATGTCTCCCTCCACAAACCTGCTATTAGTTGGGTTTGGGGTGCAGGGAAATGGGGTGGTGACTAGTATCAGAGCCCAGATAAGTTCTGCTAATGTGTGCCAGTGCTCTGGCCCAGAGTACTAGGGGCTTTAGTAGTTCATGGTGACGGTACATGACTTTAATAGTGCCATCCAATTCAGCAAAGTTTTTCACATCTTTTATCTTGTTTGATTCTCTTAGCAGCCCTGAGAGGATAGATGCAATTATCATAAGCCCTATTTTACAGAATTAGAGACTGAAGCCTATGATAGTAGCTGAGGCTGGCCTGAAATTCTGGTCTTCTAAACGAAGTTAAGGGTTGATTGTGCAAGGAAAGATTACCAAGGAATGACAGGAGGGAGACCCTCATTACCTGGGATTTTAGGGAAGGAGTTGTTCCTGAAGCTTGGGGCTTAAATGCAATACAGGGATCTATCATAAGAGAAAGTCTCAGTCGTGTTGAATTGTGGACAATGGTTGGAGAAGGAAGAAGGGCTCTGAGATCCAAAATGAAGGTTGTAGACAAGCAGAGGACGAAGCCACTGAGTCTAGAAGCAGGGAGAAAGCCCTTCCATTTCTTTCCCTTTACGTCTTCCAGCATAGGAACTTACCTGCTTAAGCACCTTCAGTATTTCCCTGTTGCCCACAGGAAATAGCCCAGTGTCCTTAGCAGGGCATTGAGGGACTTACACAGACTGCCTCAAAGGACTTTGCCATTTTTATCTCTTAGATGCACTGAGCTTTTCATTTGGTACTTGCAAGAGACTGCATTTTACCACATCTGTGCCTTTGCTCATGCTGTTTCCTCTGAGGAGAATGCCCTTTCCCTTTGCGTCCTACTTGTTCATTTATTCATGCATTTGTTCATTCAGTCGATCAGTGAATAAAGTACCTAGTATGTGCTAAACACTGCTGTAGGCACTGGGCATACAATAGGGAACGTTATAAAATAATCTCTGCCTTCACAGGAAAGGAGAAAAGTATTAAACAATCACACAAATATATAAGAAAAAACTATAATCAGGGTAAATAAAAAATAGATGGTGTAATAACATATTACACCTCAAGGTCCTAGATAGGATGGGATATCAGGAAGGACTTTTCTGAGGTGAGATGTTTAAGTTGGCCCTTGAAGGAGAACTCTGATACCCCTCAGGCCAGTTCACAGACCAAATCTTCTATAAAGCTGATTCAAGAGGCTGGTTGGAGTACTGGAAGTCACAGTCCCAGTGAGAAGGCGGGTTGCGCTAAAATGGGAATCCTTCCTTCCCTCCTGGCCTCCGCAGCAATTCCCAAAATAGGAAGTGAACGGAATTGTGTTTGTGTTCAAAGCTGAAATTATTCTTGTTTCCCTCCTCCCTCCATGCTTCCCTTGCCAACATGCTTCTCACCCATCTCAGTATTCATTTTAGATTCATAAAGGGTCTAACATGAACATCTCCTATGTGCCAAACGTGTGCTGGGCACTTGATGTGCATCTTCGCATTCAATCCTTACAGCAACGTGCTCAAGTCAGTATTACAGTTCTAGTTTTATAAATGGGAAAACTGAGGCTCAGGGAGGTTAAGTGACTTGCCAGGTTCACACAGGTAATAAGTGGCGGATTCCAGGTCAGCCAGTCACACCCACAAGCACAGCTTGCTAAAGCACACAGAGCACATCTGCTTCCTTCCCCAGCAGCCCCTCAGCTCGGAAGATAGCAACCTGGCCCACCTCCAAGTCTTCTCTTCTCCAGGCCAAGCTCCCCAGCCATTAGCTTTTATCCTAAGGATGGCAGGTCTAGTTGTTTTTCTCTCACTGAGTTCCTTTTTGCTCCTTTGGGCATATTATTCCCCCAGGTAGATTCCTTTCTCAACTCCCACTGACCTGTATCTAAAATCAATACTTCACCATGGCTAATAAAGCCCTGAATGACCGCCCCTGTCTGCCCCTCCAATCTTACATTTTTAACTCTTACCCAACCACCATCTCATCTACCACCCCTCACCCCAACACCAAACTTTTTGATGTCTTTCATTCTCTCTCATCTCTACTCTTTTTAACATATCTTTCCCTGTGCCTATAACAGTCTTCAACTAACTGACTTCTATTTATGGGAGGTGAAGTCTTTGAAAGGGAAGTAGACTTCCCTCTGACCACATGGGCTATGGTAAGTGTTATTCCTTCATATTCACAGGGCCCCCATGTTTTCTGGCTTCCAGCTATTGGAATGCTGGATTGTGATTGTCATCTCACATCTGACTCCCTCATTGGGAGCTCCTTAAAAGCAGAAAATAGGTTTGGCTTTCCTTTCATTGTATCCCCAGGGCCTGGCGTATATTATGTGTTTAGTGAAAACAGGAGGACAGGAAGGAAGAAAGGAGGTAGGGAGGGAGAGTAAAGGATTCAAAGAAACATGTGGCCCTTGGAGAGCTCAAAGTCTTATTGATAAATCTTACGAGAAGATAGGTAACTACCCTGATGGTGCATGTGCACACATACGTACACGGCCCTTCTGTCCCACCATCTCCTTTCTCTCAGATATTCCTGGTGACAATTCTGATAAGCAGATATTCCCATTCTCCGGATGCCAGAACTAAGGCCTAGCAATGATGCCTTGATTCAGAAATGAAATAAACAGATCTGCAATTCAAATGATTAATCCCTCATTCATTCATTCAATTATTAATTTATGCAATATACATACTTTGGTTCCTATTCTGTTCCATATTTTGTGGAACTGAGAAAGAGAGGAATCAGACTTGATTCTTGACCTAGAGGAAGTCCAGAAGAAGACAAGAAGAAGTGAATAAATGCAATACAATAGTCATAATCAGGTAGAAATATGTGCAGGGCGCTATGTGAGCACCAAGAAGGGAGCAGGAAGCTCTGCCTAAAGCAGGAGGCATTGGAGCTGAGTTTTCAGGGAAAATGGGAACTTATCAGGCAGACAAGAAAGGGAGGTACATTCTAAGCAGAGGGGCCTTGAGGAAAGGAGAAGAAGGAGAGAATCAGGAAAGGTGATAAGTGGGGACCTGCACCTTTGAATCTCCAGAGTCGTCAGTCTGCCCCAGCTGACCTTTACCCTGGTGCTGGAGTCTAGCCAATCTTAGAGTGTGCATTGGTCTCCAGGTAGGGCTGGCTTACTTAATAGGGGATGTTGGTGCATTATTTGGCACTATGTTCCAGCCTACTGAGCAGCATTAGACGTAACAAAGAGAACCAGAGGTGATGGATGGTGACGGGAAAGCAAAATTGCTTCTTAGGTTTTGTTTCCTGGCTGGGCCTACTGAAAACACACTATTAGAAGGAAGAAAATATTTTCTCTATTAATGGATAACTATGTAGTGAATAGTTTATGTATTCGGAAACCTAGCCTTTGCCCCTCTAGAACCTTGGAAGGTCTGATGCCAGTAAATCTGGTATAGGCAATAGGGGATTTTTTCTCTCAGATGGCCCTGGTATGTTTTGGTACATTGTGATGGAGTGAAAAGGCCATGGGCTGAGGCCAGGAGACCTAGGCTTGCATTCTAGCTCTGTCACTTGTTAGGTCAACTCTGATGCCAGTGAGGCAATGTGGATGCCAAAAAAGCCAATGAGATCACAGGCTATATTAACAGAAGTTGAATTTTAAGAACGAGGAGGGGTGTATTGGTCAGGGTTCTCCAGAGAAACAGAATCAATAAGATGTGTTGTGGATATGTATGTATACATACACACACAAACACACACACACACACACACACATGTATATAAAGATATTATTATAAGGAACTGGCTCACACAATTTTGGAGGCTAACAAATCCCAAGATCTGTAGTCAGCAAGCTGGAGTCCCCGGAGAGCCAATGATATGGTTTTACTCTGAGTCCAAGGGTCTAAGAACTAGGAGAGCCAATGGTATAGTTCCAGTCTGAAGCCTGGAAGGCCCAAGACCCTGGAAGAGCCAATGTTTCAATTTGAGTCTGAAGACAGCAAAAAAGCCAATGTCCCAATTCAAAGGCAATTAGTTATGAGGAGTTCCCTCCTATTCAGGAAATAAATCCCACTTATTCAGCCTTTTGTCCTATGCATGCCTTTAACTGAGTGGATGAGGCCCACCCACATTAGGGAGGGCAATCTGCTTTAATCAGTTGATCGATATAAATGTTAACCTCATCCAAAAATACCCTCACAGAAGCACCCAGAATAATGTTTGGCCAAATATTTGGGTATCCTGTGTCCCAGTCAAGTTGACACATAAAATTAACCGTCACAAGGGGTGATGATCCCTCTGGACTCTGTACCAGTTACAGGTCTCTGAAGAACCCAACATTCAGTTCAGACCCTCGCACTTTAAATTGGAGTGTTTTCCAAGGATGTGCCAGTGTCCAGAAGGTACTCAGAACCACAGCACACTGGAGTCAGAAGAACTTGAGGATGAAAAAGAAAAAATCCTGGGGAAGGACATCTTTGTCTCCATTAACTTCTTGTATCATTTTTTTCTACCTGTAAAGTAGAAATAATAATTGTGCTCAGTTCAAAGGATGGTTAAGAAGATTGAATTAGATAACCAGCATAAAAGCAAACAGCACAGTGCAGGGGCAGCAGAATGGCTTTTTGTGGCTACATGAGGGAGAACTATGATTGGAGGGTAGAGCTATAGGGTGATGATTTTAGGCTCAGTAGAAGAACCTCTTGACCCAAGAATGGGATCGTCATCAGATTTCTTAGGTGGCAAGATCCACATCACTGGATGTATATGAGCAAAAGCTAAACAACCTGTTGGCAAGAATACTTTAAAGAGAACAAAAACACCATTAGTGGATGGGCTAAGGCCTGTTAAAGAGTCTTACAAGGAGCTCAGGGTAACTTGAGGCATTATAAATCAAAATGTTTCCCCTTCTGAAGCTTGCTGTTCCTCCAATGTCAAATGCAGACACTGGACTAGAAGATTTCCAGGGATTCTTGTAAGTCTAGCATTCCTTGGTTCACACTTTGCATCCTTCACCAGAATTACTACTATAGTTCCCAAATCTGCCTCCCTACCTTTAATCTCTATCTCCATCCTCCACAAATCCATCCCCCAAATCCATTCCCAAGTCTAGGCTGCAGCCAGAGAGATCTTGGCACAAGGCTCTTGACCACTTCCTAGCTCTGCTTAACACTCTTAATGGCTCCTATTGCCTTCAGGATAAACCCCAACCTCTCCAGCCTTTCTCAGAGAAGGACTGCTTTAGACTGGCATTCAAGGCTCTTCAGAATCTGGCCTAAAGACCCCATTTATCACTTATTTCCAGGCATCTACCATTTCAGCCACAATGAAGTGCTGGTTATTTCCCAAATGTGACAGGTTCTTTCACACCCCTATAACTTTATGTCTTGTTTTCTTTTCCCAGAATGCTTTCTCTGCTTCTCTGCTTCCTTATCCTTCACAATCTATTTTGAATGTTACTGTATCCAGCAAGCCCTCCCTGATTTAGGAGCCAGCTCTATGCTCCCCAGTTCTCCATACGAACTTCTCTCACACAGCAGGGCAGTTGTCTTTCCTCAATATTTCATGAAGCCTTGAAGGCAAAGACAAGCATTCAGTCCACTGTATGGATTTTTAATAGTTGTCTACTGAGTGAATGAAAATATATTTCCATGATGCAAGCTGGCTTCCTCACCTCAGGATGTGGGATACAGTGACTCTGTGAAGTTGCCGATATGACCAATCATTTCTTCTGCTTGCCTTTTAAAATTATTTTTTAATTGAAAAATTAATACATGTTCATTCAAGAAAAATACAGGAAAAAATAGAGAGTGAAAATGCTGAAAGACTACCACTATTGCTACACTGATGTATTTCCTTCCAGGCATTTTTTTCTAAGCATATTTTAAATATGGTGTTGAATATCTAATTTTTTTTTCTTATTCTTTCTTCTCTGAATAGCACAATATTAGAATTTTCCATGTTAGTGTGTAGTTTTTCATAACCATTATTTGTAATGGCTGGATAATATTCCATCATACAAATAAGTAAATAATAACTTTTTTGTTGAACATTTAAGTGAATATTTTTAACATTATAAAAAAAATTCTGTGATAGGCATCTTTATGCATATAGCATTTCTCTGTGTTAAGGATTTGATGTGGGGGATCAGTACCTGTAGTTGTTTTTATCTCGTGAATATCAGGGCCTTGATCTGGCATCTGCCTGTGTTTTCTCCCCCAAATCTTCCAGACCAAAAAAGCAAAAACCGGTATCAGTACCCTCAGAGTCACTTAGCCCATGTTCCATGTCTGGCTCCCAATTAAGACAATATGCCCCTTTTCAAATGTGGCCATAAATATTTGCCTTCAGTGAAGTAGATGCCAAGGAGATAATATTGATTGCAAATTACAGCCTTTGTAATTAACCAATTTGCACAGCTGGAAAACGGAGCTGGTGAAATCATTTGCTTCTGAAGGAGAATGGTGGCATTTCCAAATTTGTCTCTCAGATATAAATTTGGCCTAATCCTAGGAATGTTCCTGGTGTGGCTGCAGACTCTCAGGTTCTTAAGAAGTCACCAAGGCTCTGGACAGAGAGAAACATATTGACCTTTTGCCTGCTGACCACACAGCCTCCACCACTCACCCAAAATGGATCTGCATCTCCCAGGTGCCTCTGTGAGCACACATAAACACACACTGGGAAAGGATATGAGCTGAGATTAGCCCTCGGTACTGCACTCTCTGTTCCTGCCTTATCAGGAATTGTATGTAGGAGGGAGGCACAAGCAGCAGCACCAGCTTATAGCTACTGTGGGAGCTGGCTCCAGACAGCTGGGGGCAGCAGAGAGCCAGCCTGTATGGTCAGCTGGGATTCTAGCTGACCAAAGCTGTTGGGAGAACCCAAGCTCATCGGTGTGGCAAGGTGAACAACTTGATCCCGACACATGCATAAACAGAATAGGGGTCCATGTGCCCAGGATTAATACTTATAAACCTTTTCACCTAGGCAGCATGCCTCAGTTTATAAATAGAATGATAGAAAATTATTTTATTGAATCCTCCCCATAATCACACACATTTGATAAATGGAGAAACTAAAGTTCAGGGTAGTTAAATAATTAACCATGTTCACACTTGGACCCCAAGTGGCAAAGCTGAGTGATAAAACAGTTCTTCTGACTCCATGGAGTGACTGGAGAGTGTTAAGTTCTTTATATCCACCATCTCATTTATTTCTGGAGGCTGGTCAAGTCAGCCAAGTACCCTTTTAATTGGACAGCCTGAGTCCTAAACTTAAAAGAACACTACCCCAGTGATAAAGGATCTTCAGGTACAGGAAATGGCATTCAAAATGTCATATATGGGGCAGCAGGAGGCGCTAGTCTGTGGCTTTCAAAAAACATTTGGGCAAACGTCCCTCCTCATATTTTCCTAATTTTTCTTCTTTGTGCTCAAACTATTCTCAAGTATTTGTAATTCCTAGAATAGACCAAGTTCTCTCTCATTTCCAGGATTTTGCCCAGCCTTGAATGACTTCCCTCACACTTGTTGGTCTGGCTAATTCTTAGTCATCCTGACCATCTGTGAGGGCATTTTCTGATCCCCTCCTTGCCCAGACAGACGAAGGCACATCTTATGTGTTCTCACAGTGGTTTGTACAAATCGTTATCATAGCTTGTATCATACTACTGTATAATATATTATAATGTCTTTTTCCTTCATTAGATTGTGGAGGCTTTACACACAGAACTATATTTTATTAGTCTCTCTGCCGGGCACATAGTTGGTACTCAAATATTTGTTGAACGAGTGAATGCATGCATGAAGAAGCATCTTCCAAGATTCTTACAAGAGTTCAGAGGTGCCAGAGGTTTCATGCTTATTGATTATGAGAACTAGTTTCTATAATCCACTAAGGAAATGAGTACTGACCCCTGAACCTTGGGGTTACAGGCTAGCAAGAACTGGGAGGCACATTTCCTTCCTCTCTTCAGAAGCATGATCAGTTTCTTGTCTGTGTAGATATCTAGTTAAAATGTACTTAAAACTCTAATTATACCTCATGCAACAGACTCTTAATCCCTATCTTATTCCCACAAATGCATGAACATAGAGGCCAGCCTCCATCACAGTTCTGTTTGAGCTCCTTTCTAGATGGACTTGGCAGAGCAAAATCTCTGTTCAGCCATGAAAGGATGGTCTCAGATTTGACCAAGGCACTTCACATCTTACCTGCCCATCCAAAAAGCAACAGTGCAACTATTTCAAAGGTTGCCTCCATTGCTTAACTTATACACAACCTTCTCCCCACCCAACCATTGCTAACCTGACTCAAGGATTTAACTGTGACTCCACATAGCAAATTCCATAAATCAACAGAACTGGCCACATCTCTCTCTGTCTCTGCCTCTTTTAGTCTCTCTCTCTCTCTACACACACACACACACATGCAAATCAGCTCCTCAATGAGTAACCAAAATCTGCCCATGTTTTATTTAGTTTGAGCAGCTAATGCCAGAACAAAGGTAATGAAATATATTAATTACATTAAAGATGTTTTAAAGAACCAGGATTTGCTTTCAGAAAGAGAGAGCATATCTGACTCTGAGCTGAGATGATGGCAACATGCAGATAATTAACAGCTAATAACATTAGCGTTGTAATTAGAACTGCCTTGAACTCTTAACCCATCTGCCTCTCTGATTTCTAGATCCATACAGTGAGGAATAAGATGATCTTTTTCTTTTTTTTTCTTTCTTGATGTGGATGTTCAGAATATATTCTTTCTCAAATAAATATTACTAACTGCTATCATTTACCATCTACCTACCATGTGCCAGGTGCACTATAGGTACCGAGGGTAGAAGAAGAAATATATTATGGGCTCAACCCTTGAGGAATTACATATAATTTACTTCTCTCAAAGGTCTTATCTATAGGAATTACTATCCCTATTTTTATAGATGAGCAAACTGAGGGTGAGGTGACTTGTTGAAAGCCACTCAGCTAGTAAACTAAGCACAGATTCAAAATTAGTTCCATCTGACTCTTGTTCTTTTCAGCATGCCATAGTGCTCTGCAAATGGTCATTATTTCTATTACCTTGGTAATTTAGCTACCTTGGTTGACTCTAGGATTCAATTCATTGCTCTGTTCAACAGTGGAGGATAAAGAGAAAAAAAAATGTGATTGAACAAGAGGTCAAGTACTCTATCTGGCTGTCTGAGAAATCATGATTATTATTAAAATAGTCAGCACCTGGAGTCCCAATAAAAGATGAGCAAATGATCAGAACAGACATTTATCAAAATAAGACATACAAGTAGCCAAAAAAAAAAAAATATGAAAAAGTGCTCAACATCACTAATCATCAGGGAAATGTAAATCAAAACCACAATGAGTTATCATCTCACCCCAGTTAGGATGACTATTATCAAAAAGACAAAAAATAACAAATAGTGGTGAGGATGTGGAGAAAAGGGAACTCTTATACACTGTTTGTGGGAATGTAAACTAGTACAATCACTATGGAGAACAGTATGGAGGTTACTAAAAAACTACAAATAGAACTACCATATGATCCAGCAATCCCTCTATTGGGCATTTATCCAAATGAAAGAAAACCAGTATATGAAAGGTATATCTGTACCCACTTGTTTATTGCAGCACTATTCACAACAGCAAAGATATGGAATCAAACGAGGTGTCCAAAAACAGATGAATGGATAAAGAAAATATGGTACATATACACAATGGAATACTATTTGATCATAAAAAAGAGTGAAATTCTATCATTCATGACAACATGGAAGGAACTACAAGACATTATGTTAAGTGAAATAAGCCAGCAACAGAAAGATAAATACCACGTGTTCTCACTTATATGTGGAAGCTAAAAATAAGTTGAGCTCATAGAAATAAAAAGTGGAAGAAGATAGTAGAGGCTTGGAAGTGTAGGGGGATGGGAGGAATAGAGAGATTTGTTAAAGGATACAGAATTACTGCAATATAGGAGGAAGTGTTCTATAGCACTATAGGATAACTATAGTTAGCAATAATATATAGTTTCAGATAACTAAAAGGAGAATATTAAATGTTCCCAACATAAAGAAATGATAAATGTTTGAGATGATGAATATGCTATTAATAATTACCCTGATCTGATCACTATGTCATATGTATCAAAACATCACTATGTACTCTGTAAATATGTCCAACTATTATAAATCAATTAAAAAATAAAATTATTTTTAAACAGTAGCTAATGAGCAGAGTACAGTGATGGGGAAATCAAGCAGGAAGTTCTTAAATGTCCATGCTAGCAAGCAGATGGCATCAGGGAAGTCTGAGCTTCAACAGAAGAGCGAAGAAATGTTAGGTCCCAGGGAAGAGGTTGGCAGGAAACTGGGGGACAATCAGTCTCCGGTTAAAACTAGTAAACAGCCATATTGCTGAAGATGTTGCTGAGATAATACCTTGACAGCATTTGGCCAGGGGGCTCAAATATACCCAAATCTAACCTCATCTCAGACACCTCTCCCTGGCAGCTCCTTGAGGCACATATAGTCATAAGCGAGAAGTTAGTTATCACTATTACCTAGGACTCTGGCTCCAAATCCCAGTGCAGAACACAACTGAGCTGAGCTGAACCAAAATGAGGGTTCTTAAGGACTGAGAATCCAAAGATGAAACCATCTGCATATGGTAATCTAATCTTTGACAAAGCAGACAAAAATATACACTGGGGAAAAGAATCTCTATTCAATAAATGGTGCTGGGAAAACTGGATAGCTACATGCAGAAGAATGAAACTGGATCCCCACCTCTCACCTCGACTTAAACTAAGGCATGAAACCTTAAGAATTCTAGAAGATGTTGGGAAGACCCTTTCAGACATCGGCTTAGGCAAAGAATTTTTGAAGAAGACCCCCAAAGCAATCACCACAGCAACAAAAATAAATAAATGGGATCTGATCAAATTAAAAAGCTTTTGCACAGCCAAGGAAACTATCATTAGAGCGAATAGACAGCCTACAGAATGGGAAAGAACATTTTCTCTCTACACATCCGATAAAGGGCCGATAACAAGAATCTATCTAGAACTTAAAAAAATCAACAAGAAAAAATCAAACAACCCCATCAACAAATGGGCAAAGGAAATGAACAGAAACTTTTCAAAAGAAGACAGAATAATGGCCAGCAAACATATAAAAAAATGTTCAACATATCTAATCATTAGAGAAATGCAAATCAAAACCACAATGAGATATCACCTAACCCCAGTGAGATTGGCCTCTATCAAAAAATCCCCAAACAACAAATGCTGGCGAGGATGTGGAGAGACAGGAACACTTCTACACTGCTGGTGGGACTGCAAATTAATGCAACCTCTGTGGAAAAGAATTTGGAGATACCTGAAAGAGCTAAAAATAGAAATACCATTCGATCCAGCAATAGCACTATTAGACATCTGCCCAAAAGAGCAAAAGTCATTCTATAATAAAGACATCTGCACCCGAATGTTTATGGGAGCACAATTCACTATTGCAAGGATGTGGAAACAACCCAAGTGCCTGTCAATTCATGAGTGGATTATTAAAATTTGATATATGTATACAATGGAATATTACTCAATTATAAGAAACAACAGTGATCTAGCACCTCTTATATTTTCCTGGACTGAACTTGAGCCTATTATCCGAAGTGAGGTATCACAAGAATGGAAGAATGGGCTCCACATGTACTCGCCATCAAATTGGCACTAACTGATTAACACTATGGTGCTCACATGGTAGTAATATTCTCCAGGGATTAGGGGGATGGGGGAGGGGTAAACCCACAGCTAAAGGACATGGTGAGCATTGTAGAGGGGAAGGGCATGCCTCTAACCGTTGCTTGGGGGAGGCGAAGACATAAAATGTAGCCAAAATATTTGTACCCTCATAATATCCTGAAATAAAAATAAAAATAATGAGAGTTCTTTTATCCCAAACTAGTGAGGCTCAAATGGTCTAGAAACAACACAGCTCCTTAATACTCCTCTGTTTTCCCCAGTGCCCTAGCCTGAGCCTTGACTTCAAGAGAAAGCTGCCCAAAATGTCCCCATCAGAGCCAGAGGAAAAGCGTCAAAGTCCATACGAGGAAGGGCAGTAACTCTAGTACTAGAATCTACCTCACGCAGTTCTGCTTCATCACCAGGCTCCAAGGAAGGGAAATACATAAAGTCTGACCTGTGAGAAGCAAAGCAAAACCTTACTCTTAGCTGGAGTTTGAGCCCAAACCCTAGCGCAGAGAGCCCTGGTAGCCAGACTGTGAATATGGTGAAAAGTAAGTGAGATAATATATGAAGCTTCTATCAAGTCTAGGCTCCCTTTGCATGGGGCGAACCTCCTCCTGAGGCCTAGAATCTCTTCTCTCTTCTCTTGAACCTCAGTCAAGAGTCTAGACCTTCCTGATGCCATGTGCTTACTAATCTGGACATCTAAGAACAATCTGATTTTCCCATTGCTGATCTCTGCTTGTGAACTGAAGTTTTTTTGTTTTGCTTTGTTTTCTGCCAGTTCATCTCCCAAGCCTGCCTGTGTCTCTCTAAAGCCATCTGACACTATCTCTTCTTTACATATCTAATTCCTTTTCTCCCTCAGCAGACATTACCTTCTTTTAGAAACTTTTTCTGATCCACTTCTTCCTCTCCCCACCTCACTCTGCCTCCAGTCTGGGTTAGGTGCTTCTTCTGTGCTTTCATAGCCCCCTGGGCTTCCATCTCCCACTCCACATTATTTTTGAGTTTACTTGAATGTTTCTCTCCCAGAAATGAAATCTTTAAAGGCCAGGAATATATCTGATGCATCTCTGTTTCCCCAGTATTTAGGCCAGGATCTGGCACACAGCAGGCTCTAGGGGGTGTTTGAAGAATAAATAAATTAAGAAATTGCTGAATTTGTCTAGCCCAGTGCAGTTTTATCTAGGAGGGGGAAAAATAGGAATGTCTGATCCTGATGCAGAGTCCTTATTGTGAATTAAGATGAACCTCCTACTCTACTTATTCCTTCTGTTCTTCATGACCCATAGCCACCAAAATTGCTGTTCATTCTAAAACCATACTCATCCTCTCCCCCATAGCACAATATACATTTCCATTGCTAAGACCTCAGACATTCTGACTTTAGCTTTTTAGCTTCCACTGGACAACTCTCAGCTTTGGGAAATGCCCCTCCTGGCCTGACTCATCACCTAGGGACTTCTGTCCATTTTTATGTCCCAAAGGCAATTCTCCACCTGTAAGGTCCCAGCCACACAAAAGGACCCACACTTATTATTATCTGTCTTAACTTCAGGTGGTAGCCTCCCAACACTTTCCTTGGCCATGTTTGCCTAGCTTCCAGAAAGACCTTCTTGAGTTTGTCTTTCTGTTGAACTTCCAAGTGATCTCCCAAAGTTACCCAGCCCCTGTGTAAGACCTTGCTGAAGGGCTCCTTATCTTTATCTCAGACCCTCTTGATGCCTGCCTGCTGGGCTAACATCAGAGATAGCCATGTCTGCACAGCTTGCCTACTGTCAACAGTGGAGGCTGCTCAGTGCACAACCTTCTATTACATACTTGTCTCCCTAGACCACAAGCACCTCAAGCACAGAGGTCATGTGTCCCCATTGGCCAGCTTTGAGATTAGCAGAGTTCTCAGGGACTGTTTGCTTGTTAATTGGTTGAATTAATGAGTAAGCAAGTGAATTCATTCATTCTTTAACAGAGTTTTGAGGAGTCTTAAGATTTGTGGTTAAAATCAGATCATAAAACCCTTAAAGATCTGTGCTTTATAGCTCCTTATAGTTCCTACATTTTTTCTTACATTTTGACATAATAATGGCCATTAGTTCTTATACCACCCTCAATCCCTGGAAAACTGGACCCCATTCCTCATACAGCCAGAAGAAAGCTGGAGAATTAGGGAAGAAGTGAAAATTATTTGAGAAGATGAAAAAAGAAGATTTATTGACCAACAGAATGTCAGAGGTAAGGGAAGGAATACATAAAAGAAGTATAAGGGTACCTGTCTTCATAAATTACCTCAGACCCCTAGAAGTGATTTGGACTTTAAGCAGAGAGTGTGTAACTGATGTTCCCCAAGACCACCCCAGCATGTGGGCACAAATGGGGTCCCATTTACAGTAATCACATGTGATTTTCTGTCTCATTCCCCTACCTGCTAATGCAGGACTCTAGTCTTCCTCAAAGTCTTACTCAGCTATTTCTAGAATCTCCAAATGGCATTGTATGTGAACTCACAAAGAATGCTATCCACTCACACATGGTGTCTACGATGTGTCTTCTCTCTTGCTCAGCTCATCCTGTGAGGTTCCCTGCTTCCTGCATTTGAGAGTGGCCTACCCTGCTCGGGCTCCCACGGTCCACTAGGAGAAATATGAAGATCTAACCAAGGGCACTCCCTGTTTATGATATCAAGCTGCCAGAACAAGAAATACTACAGCAGACAAAGTCACACTCTTTTCAATCTAGAAATAGGACAAATATTCATCCTCCTGACTCTATATTCACAGCTCTGTGGTCCTTTTGGAAATAGTTTCTACCTGCAGCTCCTCTCTTCCTGGGGCTTAAACGTGGGCCCATAGAACTGATCCAGGAAACTAATCTCAGGGTCAGACACCCACTGTCACCCTCCTCCTTCCCTAAAGTAGAGTTAGTGCAAGTCCCCTTTGTGCTAATTTCAGCCTCCAAGGGTCTTCATGTGAATCAACTCCTGCAAGGAGCCTGCCCCAGCAGTGAGTCCTTCATAGTCTAGGCTTAAGCTAGGACACTCCTCATAAAGGATGAATACAATGACCTCTGTTTCTCTTTCTGGAATCATACCTTCCAAAAACATGAGTCTGAATATTTTTCTCTAGATGTATTTGTTAAGCACCAGCCATGCTCCAGACAATGTGAAAAATCTAGCCCTCACCTCACTCTTGTGGTCTAAGAATTATTTCCCCCTTCTACAGGTCCAGGGAAAGAAAACGCCTAGCCAAGGCCAGCCAGCTCTGGCTCATTCACTAGCATCTCAGCCTTCATCCTGACTTCCTGACCATGGCCTCCCCATGGGAACCTGTGCTGTCTTGTTTCTTGCTCTTCTTAATTACCAGCCTTACTCTCTCTATTCTGACTGATACCCAACACAGCTTTCTTGCTATGATCTCAGCTTCTCTGGACAAGAATTTGGTTTTCTCTTCTTCCCTGGTCCATAAACAGGCTTAGGACTCCTTTCCCTTGGAACTTTCCAACTTTGGCCTTGCCTCATGAGTGACATTTATATCTGATGTACCACAGCCCTGAAAGTTAGATCTGACAGCCTCTTTATATATTAATACTATGTGGCCTTGGGAAGTATTTTAACATGTCTGTACCTCAGTTTAGTTGACTTCAAAGCAGGGGTAATAATACCTATCTTGGAGGTTTATTGTGGAAAATAAGGCAAAACATTTAAGGTGTCTATAATGCCACCTAACATATGTTAAATGTATAGTAAACAAAATGCTCAAAAATAATTTGTGTTTACTAAACATTTATCACATGCTCTGCTAAGTGTCTTATGGGGCTTATCTCATTTAATCCTCCCCTCAACCCCATGCAGCAGGCACCATTATCATTCCATTTTACAAATGTGGAAACTGATACCGAAATGGGTTAAAGGACTCACCGGAAGTCCCAGGCTTTGAAAGTGGCAGATCTCACATGTGAAACATGTCCTCATATTTAAGGACTCACTGTCTTATCTGCTTAGCACAAAGCAGACCATCTACAAACAGGGTTGTGGGCTGCTCTTAAATGAATAGATTAATGGTGCATTTTCATTTTCTTCCCTTTGTGTCACTGCCTCAGACACCAGTTCTCTGCCCCAAGACTTGTCCACTGATTTTCCCAGTCTCTAGTGAAGACTAAGATGTCACAGTTTCCTCTACCCCCAACAGCCTGGCCCAACCCAGTTTCTGGCTGTGTTCCTTGGCCAAGAACAGAACAGGGAGAGATCCTTTCACAACTCAGGGGTTGCCAATGGAACACTCCTGCTGAGCCAAGGCCTCTTGCCAAGTAACTTCCCCTGCCTCTCTGATATGCAGATGCGTGCAAGAATCCTACACATCTGCACAGGGAACATCCAAAAACTGTGACTTGGCTGGAAAGAAGGAAAATGTGAATCTCAGCTCTATAGGGATGGCTGCTCCTGAGAGGCCAGGCAGGGGAGGAGAGCATATCACCCACTGGGAATGGTCAGCCCAAAGCAGACTGGAGATGGAGAAACAGCACTGTCCTCCCCAACTTTCCCCTCTCACAGGGAAGTTCATGCAATTTCAGAAGCATGGATACCACTGGCTCATCTGAGTTATCCCCCTACAGACGTCCCCATCTCCTTGAGCCTCGTGGGAGCTATGCTCTACTTAGTCTGTATCACCTCAGTCTTTTGCAAGTAAGAAAAGAGAAGCATGGCAGCAGAGATAATGGTAAGACCTTAGAATAAGACTGAGACACCTTTCTTCAAATGCATTCATGTAACAAACATGTACAAAGCACCCATACTTGTGCCAGGCACAAGTGGACAAAGATGAATCAGTCACAGTCAAGACCCTCAAGAATGTGCCACAGTATAATGGGGCAGACAGGCAAGGAAATGAACAACATACAGGCAAGCACAGAAATTTTCCTCCTGTGTGTTCAGTTGGTTAAGATAAAGAGGGCACATCAGGGAATGCATCCTCGAGGAGGTAACATCTGAGTGAATCTTGAAGACATGTGACAATTGGCCAAGTAAAGAATCGAGGCACTATTGAATACTTGAGAGTAGATGCTCTTTCATAAGCACTCATACTTACACACTTTCACACACAAACACACATACATATGTGTACAAACACCCCTTCTGAGGCAGCTATATTGGTTGGGAATAGTTCATATGGTAACCCTCTCTGTTCATCCTGCTGCAATTCAAATGTTTCCTTTCCCCAGTGGTGTTCTCTGTTTCCTGAAAAGCATTGGCAAATTTCCTCAGAATCAGCTACTTGCCTCTGTTACTTTAAAAACTTCTTTTTTCTCCTACTGAATGGCAAAGGAAGCCTGAGGAAAAGGAATTAACCAGGGCATCTTGAGTTCACTGTTGTTCTTAGTGTCCCCCAGGCAGATCCCTCCAGAGCCCTATGCTGGAACAAAGAAAGAGCAGGATTATTGTTGAAGGAATGGAGCTTCAGCTCAGGGAAAAGGCAGGCTTGGAAGGGATAGGGTGATTGCCTTCAATCCCTGCAAGAATATCTTCACAGAAAAAACAGAATGCAAAACAAGGATCAATGCAGGAACATCAGAAATAGGGAGATTGTTCAATGTGAGTGGCTATTTCCCCAAGTCAAAGCTGCCCACCAGTGGAATCAGCTGCTTTGAAAAGTGGTGAGCGCTCTGTCCCTACTGGAGTGTGAGAGACCCAGACCAGTGCTTACTGGATGAGGGGGATATTGTAGCAGGGCCACAAACACCAGAGGAAAGGTCAAATCTTTATGCCCTGCTCTGCCATCTTCACAGAGATAATGGAATTGACTTAGCTCAGGAGGTATGTTCAGGCCTCTGAGAGTCTAGGGATTTGCATTTCCAAGGTTATGAAGAAAGGCATGTAGTAAGTGTATGTATAGGCATCCAAGATGTGAAAGATGTGATTATTTGCAAAACCTAATCTCATACCTCCCTATCCTTGCTGAACTGAATATTGCAAAAATATTCTCATTCATATTTGGAATGGTATGTTTCTAAGCAATCATCATTCTGAATACTCATTCCAACCAGGAGACGACCTGAATATTGAATAGAATAAAAATGTATATATTAGATTACTTATTCAAATGCCTATCTGGCAGTTTGGATAGAATTAAGCAACAGTCCAATATGGCTGTTGTTTTATGCATGGGATGTCAAAGTTTAATAGCCCTTAGAGAATACTCTCTTATTCTTTCTCTGCACAGAGCCTCTCCATCCTGTCCTGTTCGCAGATAGGGAAACAGGCTGAGAGAAGGGGCCATACAGCATAGGGATGGGAGACCTGGGACCAGTTGCTACCATTTTGTGGCTAGGCAAGGTAATAATGTCCCTATTGAACAAAGGGAGAAACTGAGGATCAATATAATTAAGTAACTTTTGCAGAGTCACACAGCTGGTAAATAGAGAGTTGTCTGCATCCCAAGCCACTGTCCTTTTGCATTACTTCACTGGGCCCCTACTAGAGCCCCATGATTATGTTCCTCCTTTCATGCCACCTGCAGACTATCTGCTAGACACTTCAACTATGAAATCTTGGGAAGTAATGATATTATCGCTGGTCTACAGTTCATGAGGATATGGAATTACATTTTAGATTCCCCAAACCAGGGATTCTACGATACA
Organism: Propithecus coquereli; assembly: GCF_000956105.1. NCBI lineage: Eukaryota > Metazoa > Chordata > Mammalia > Primates > Indriidae > Propithecus > Propithecus coquereli. Next base: position 18,901,429 of record NW_012138302.1, read on the forward strand.
GCTATTCTACTCTACATGCTCTACATGCTCTAAATGCTCCACAACACTAAGCAAGATCACAGTGTTCTGCAATTACAATAACAAAAAGCAATAACCCAAATTTGCTTTTTGAAATGAACCCAGGTAATCATTTTGGTGAAAAGTACTCCCTCAGAACCTTGCTTAGGTATCATTTCTAAGAAAACTTCCCCAAGCACTCCTACCCTAGACCCCAGAGAACTTTTCACATAGCATTGTCATTGTATAGGGGATGTTCTCCCCACTAAATAATGAGTACTTTGAGTCCAAGAACCACCTCTGTTTTCTGCATCTGCAGCATAGGATCTGGAGCCCAGAAGGTGTCTGGAAGGATTTGCTGAGCAAATGGATGGATATTTGGGTAGCATCACTACATCACTAGCATCACTACTGTTAATAATAAAACCATGTGAGTAGGAACTTAAGGGGGAGAGACTCTTCTCTCCTCCCTCACCAATCAGAGTTTGTTAATCTCTGGCCATTGAAGAGGATCTGGCAGGCCTTGAAACTTAACGTGGTGCTTCCATCCTCGCTAAACAGTAACTGAAATCTAGAACAGAACCTCTGAGCTTCCTGTGGTTTTGCCAGTGCTGGGAAAGAAGAGAATATCCTCTGAAGCACATGCTTCCACTCAGACTTGAACCTCATTTCATCTCACCAGACAATTCTGAAATCACTTCAGCATTCTTTCCAGGATCATCCTTGCTACCCTGTCCCTCCTAGGGGTTGCCACTAGAGCCCCACCCCCTCCAGGAAGCATTCCCCAACCCAGTAACCCACTGTGATACCTCCCTCCCAGTTCCTCTTTCTCACCTGATGCACCATCCCTTTCCTGTTTATCGGATGCTACCTCTATTTTTAGTTGTGGATGGTCAGAATAGGTGGGGAGTAGTGTGGGCCAATGAATAAAGCACAGGCTCTGAGCTCAGAGAGACTTGGATATAAATCCCAGCAAGACCAGTGAACATTTACTTAAGACATTAGAACATTTACTTAAACACTCCGAGGCAGTAAAATGGGGGATAAAACTTCACTCTCAGGATCATTGAGAGGTGTGCAGGGATTCTGATAACTGAGGGCCTTTTCTGCAAAGCTAGGGAGCTCATGCTTTACCTACAGACAACCTTGTAACAGGGTACCAGTACAGGCTTTCTCATCTTGAAATCACATGATCTTATCTGTCTTTTAGAAATAATGCTTTAGCTATGGCACAGAGAATGGATTAGAGAAGAGGCATTAGAGGAGAGAAACTGGGCAGGAGACCTTACAGCGATGGTCATGGGTGGTGGGGTAGAGAGATAGATATGGCAGCATGAAGTTGCAGATGATAATGGTCTGAACAAAGGATTTAATAAGAAATACTGGGCAGAACTGATGCTTGTAAGCTTCACTCTGCACCAGGAATTATGCTAGTGCTTTTGAGGATTATCTCATTGAATCTTGTTAACAACCTAAGATTTTTAATCCCCATTTTACAGATGAGGAAACTGAGACATCAAGAGGTTAATTACCCAAAGTGACATAGTAAGTAAGACAACTGGGATTCAAGTCCAGATGAAGAGCCTAAGTGCTTAACTACCAGACTAGCTCACAACTGAAACAGAAATTGGAGAAGAACCATTTAGACAGTGAATTTCACGAGACTTGTTGAAAGATTGGCAAGAGTGGATAAGGAAGAGCGTAGAGCATAGGATGACTCTCAGGTTTCTTTCCCAAGGTCCATGGCTCCTGAGAAGCAGAGCCAGGATTTTAACCCAATTTTGTCTAATACCAAAGCACTTTCTCTTTTCATAGCCTTACTAAATTTTACCTCAAACCTTGGTTAGGTAGAGACCTGTACTTTCCCCAGAATTTCACAATTCCTTTGTTTAAACAATTATACCATAACTAGCTTTTCTTATGACTAGCTTTTCTTTGTTTCGTTGGTGTCAAAACAAATGCAAAAGAGAATTCTAAGTACCTTTGGAAACAGCTGTAGAGGAAGGAACATCCACTGTAACCAGAGGGAGATCGATGTGAGCTTGAACTCACTTGACACTCATTCATCCCTTTACTGTACCTTTCCCAAGGCTTTTCTGTGTGCCAGACCTGGGCTGGACACTGGGGGACATGCTGGATAAGATTGCCTGCCTGGCGAGCCCATAACCAAGGCATGATATAGACAAACAGGTGGGCCGTTAAGGGCCATTTGAAAGAAGAGGGAGCATGTCCTCAACACAAAAGGAGATACTATATCTGGGTCTTGGCATTGGGTAGAAGCCGAGCCATGTGACCTTGGGCAAATTTCTTAACTTGACTGAGCTTCCTTGCCTTCACCTGAACAGTGGTATAATCAAGCCCACTTTAATCTGCTCTTACCTCTCAGCTACTCAAGGTCCTGGATTTCTGGGTTGGTACTAAGGGTCTGGAGCCTTGGCTGTCCCCTGGAGTGGAGCAGGTTAGACATGCAAACTGCAGAAATTGTTGCTGAGGGTGGGAGCCAGAGGTCTAGGATAGAAGTGAAACAGAAAAACAGGGAGAGATTCTGACTCTGGATCCCACCTGAATGGACCAGGTCCAAAGACAAGTTCAAGTATGAGCAAAAGTGTAGAAAGCAAGACAGGAGTCCATAAGCCATGAGCTGGAATAGAGGGTGGGGCCCGGGGCAGGGTCTAGAGACAGTCTCTGAGTATTCCTGGGAGCATATGCATTGGAGCCACTATGGGCCACTCTGGGTGGGGAGGGCTGAGTAGTCCCAGTGCTATTAAGAGAATGAAATGACATGATGCATGTGAAGTATCCAGCATGCTGCCTGATATATACGAGTGGATTAATAAAATGTGGTATATGTATACCGTTAACTCTTAACAAATGTTAATCATAGGATTGCTTTCTTTTTCCATCAGAATTCACCAAGAGCTTTCAATGTACCAGGTCCTGTGCTGGGCACTGAGAGGGAAGGAATGATTAAGATGCAATTCCTGTCCTCCAGAAGCCCAGCCTGGTGGAATTACAGACACATAAATAAGATATTCCAAACAAAGGCTCTAAGTGACATGATAGGGATAGCCATACGGATGGGGCAGGGTGAGGGGTCCATATCCCAACCTAAGAGCTCCAGGAAGGCTCTCTGGAAGAGATAATGGCTGAGGTGAATCTTGAAGCTTAAGAAAGAGCCAGAGAAAGACTGGTGAGAAATCCATTCTGGGAAAGGGCCTAGCTTCAACATAAGCATTAAAAGCATGGTGTGCTCAGTAAAGTAGAATGCCAGGACAGGCAAGAGATAAGGCTAGAGAGGAGGTGGGGCTCTACTGGCTTTGGAGACTAAGGAGCCTGGACTCCATCCTGAAGTTGATAGGAAGCTACTGAAGGGCTCTAAGCAGGAGATTAACATGGCCAGTTTTGTGCTTTAAATAGGTCACTCTGGCTGGCAGGGGAGAATATGTTATGGAGCATCAGCTGGAGGCCAGGGGAAATCTTTAGTTTGAGGTTTCTAAGTCAGAGGTCAGTTATGTTTTGGTAAAAACAATTAGGGAGGATTCAGAAGTGGGGATCTAAAGCTAGATATGAAATATTAACATTTATACTCCTATATTCTATAAGCTGAGTTTCCATTCTCTGCACTATAAAAGGTGATGTAAAAGAACATAATGCCTTTAAAGGTCCTTCCAGCTTTAACTCCTCAAGACTCAATAATTATATTTTTCATGTTAGGATATGAAATGGATATTCATGTCATTGGCCCCCTAGGAGGACATACGCTTTGGGTTCTGCTCTCCTTGTGTCTGAGTGGGCTGCCCTCGAGGTTTGCCATTACCTTACCTGTTATCCTTCTGGAAGATACTATATTTATCACATGGTTGGATGGTATCAAGATCTGTGCCAGGATAAGGGCCATTCTGTGGCTAGGATCAGCGATCACTATGTGGCTTAGGTCAGGACCTAGTCTGCAACCAAGATTGCTCTCAGTCCATGGTTATTAAGTGGATAAAATCGTCCAATTGAGGACTTTGAAATCACGTCTTTAGACTCATTACCACAGTGTCTGCTCCACTTAGCCGATCTGCCAAACTGCGCTGAAGGGTTCTGGGCACATGAACACGAGGATTTGAGGATTCTTGGTCCCAGCTGTGCCCAACTCTGTATATGTGTAAGCTGGAAAAAAAAATGGGTACTCCAGATCCTCACAACCTCTGGTGCTTCTTTCCAAGATAGCACTAATTCAATTCACTATTTTAGAGTTGACTGTTTCATGACTGGCAGCTCCTAAAAGGAGGGAGCTCTACTGGACTCATCAGTTTTTATTAATTTATTATACCTACATGTTTTAATTAAGAAATTCCTTAGTTGTAAGTACCATGTGAGGTATTAGAGACATAGAAGTGAACAAGCCACATACAGTACCTCTGCCTTCGTGAAGGTCAATATCTATCCAGGGACCAGAAATTAGGTGCCATGATGGTAGAAGAGGATGCTAACAGAACAGAGCGTAAGGGTGCTAACTAAGTGTAGGATCAGAGAAAGTCTTTTTGAGGAAATAATGTTTAATTTGAGGCCTAAAAGATAAATAGTAATTGGACAAACGAATGGCATTGGGGAAAATGTCATAAGTAAGAGAAACAACTTGTACAAAGACCTAGAAATAAAAGGAAGTTGGCTCATTGAAGGTACCACAAGAAGGCCAGTTTGATCCTTGTGATGGAATTATTCTATATCTTGATGATGGTCTTGGTGGTCACATGAATATCACACATGTGACAAAATTGCATAGAACTAAATATGCATATATATACAAATGAACACATGTAAATCTGATGAAATATGAATAAAGTCAATGGATTATAACAATGTCAACTTTCTGGGTGTGATATTATACTCTAGTATGCAAGATGTTACCATTGGGGGAAACTGGGTGAAGAGTACACAGGATCTCTCAGGATTATTCTTACAACTATGTGTGAATCTATCATTATCTCAAGATAAAAAAGTTAAAAGAAGAATAATAAGAAAGAGAAGAGGTGGTGAGGAGAAGGGTAGGAAGGGGAAATGGAGAAGAAAAAGGTGAAGGCCAGTTTGGCTGAAGCAAAGAGAATAGAGAAATATGTAACGTGAGCTGAGCCCAGAGAGTTGATAGGGGATAGACCGTACATGATTTAAATCTTGTAAGATTTTATCTTAAGATAGATGAGAAGCCTATGGAAAGTCTTATTTGAGGAGTAACATGATCAAATTTGCATTTGAGGAAGATTATTCTGGTTTGGAGAATGCATTGGGATGGGGTAAGATTAAGAGCAGAGAAAGAAAATTTAAACTAGGATATAGTGGAGAAGAAGAGAAGTATATTTGAAAGAGATATATGGTGCAGAATCCATGGGAGTTGATGACTAAGAGGTGAGAAGGACAGGAAGAGTCAAGAATGACTCACATGTTTCTAACCTGATCTTTGGGTGGATGATAGTACTCTTTTCTAAAATTGGAAACATTTGAGGAGAAGCAGGCTTGGGGGGAAAGGTTTGAAGAGATGCATTTGAAATACCTGAGATGCCAGTAAGACCTCAAAATCCAGATGTCTAGAAAGCAGCTGTATGTATATGTAACTGGAGCTCAGGAGAGAATTCTGCATTAGGTGTATGAGTACACAGAACGAAAAGGCCAGAAGGCCTAGGCAAAATTCTGAGGAATACCTCCATCTAAAATGTGAGTCGAGGAAGAGGGACCTATATGGAGACTGAAGATTATCAGAGAAGTAGGAAGAAAATCACGACCACTGAAGTAAAGAGGAAAACAGGTTTCTGGAAAAAGGCTAAGTTAACAGTGTGAATGCTACTGAGAGACCAATGAAAGAAAGTGTCCTTGAATCAGTAGGTTATCCCTGACCTTGGGGAACAGGTTTATTAGAGGCAAAGGCCAGGCTGCAGTGGAGTTGAGGAGAAAATGAGAGGTGAGCAGATGGTGATAATGTGTGGGCAGCACTTTCTTTCAAAAAGTTCTACTTGTGAAGAGGAGGAGAGACGGAAGTAATTAAAGGAGAAGAAAGAATGAGTGAGGGTTTCGAGGTGGCTGGGAAAGACTCGAGCATGTGTAAGTGCAGATAGGAGGGGACCCTCCGATAGGGAGAGGCTGAAGATCCAGGAGAGAGCACAGGGCCTGGCATGGGGCAGGTGCTCCATGATCACCAAATGTTTTCTGAAACAAATGAGCAGGGAGAGCGTTCCTATGGGTTCAGTCTCTGGGGTTTGTTGCACCCCACTAACTATTCTAAAATTGTTGCTGTGCTTCCTCTTTCTGAAGCAGCTGGGCCATTAAGAACTGCACAAAAACCACGTTTTCAAACTCCCTAGAGAGGGGTCAATTTCAGATCAGGGCCAAGGTGCTTCCTCTCTGAAGGGCCTATGTGGCTGGATGGGCCCCTCCCCCAACAGCGCCTCCCTCTGGTTCTCAGCACAAGGGTGAGAGCAAAGCAGCAGCAAACAGAAAAGTTTCCACTACAGCTTCTTGCCCACCAAGACTGATGTGCCCAGCCCACTCTTGGGAAATCAGCATGATTAGGCATACTCTCTCACTGATGACTTTATATCCACTTTGAAAAAGCAGTAAGCCTGACTTTATGACCTAAACAGCTTGAAAGAGTATGCTTAGAGATAATAATCTCATTACGTTTAATTCACAGACCCCCTTCAATATCAGATGTTCCCCCTTACAAGCTACTGCTAGGTTGCGTAAGGCAACTTTACTTTCTTGGTTAACAATGGATAGCAAGTAGAGTTCATGAGGGTCTTGTGAAGAGTAAAATGAGATAACATAAATGAAAGACTCAGTTATATATTAGACTCTTGCTAAATTCACATTTCCTCCCCTTCTTACCAGGAGCTAAAATTTTCTTTCTCCCAGCAAGTACCCAAGTCTTGAGTCTGAGGGCAAAAGGGGCTGGACTTAGAAAAGAAAGTTGTTTCAGGAAGCACCTGACATGGATAAACCTCAGGATAATACCATCTGTCTCTTGGGCAGATTTGTTTGTTTTGAGGTTCCTGCTATAAGACAGCTTTAGATTTAACATGTGAAATGAAAATCCAGACTCAATGTTAAATTGAGGGTGGGGGAAGGGTTGGTGAGAGAGATGTTTTCCATGTTATAAAAATGAACCTTTGCTTTATCACAGAGCTTCTTTAAATATATGCTCCCCTGGTACAATTAAGCATTTGTTTACAGATCATTAATTATCTGGCAGAGAGGCTTGGCTGGAAGGAATATGGCTGAAAGACACGGCTGGAGAGCTGGGAGCTTGTGCCAAGTGAGATTCCATCAGAACCAGAGATAGTAAAGCTCAAAAATGATTGTGTACATCGGTGATGAAAAGGAAGTCGATTTCCAAGAGTTGAGTATACTGGCACTCTGAGACTTCTAGCTAGGCTAGATGGGTGGGTGGTGAGTCATTCACCAACTCAGAGAAGGCAAAGGAGCACAGGTAGGAGTATTTATGGACGGGGGTGGAAAGAAGAGTCTAGTTCAACTTGGGACATTTTGAGTAGAAGTCTGTGGGACATCAAGGTGGGGAGGGGGTCTAGAAGGCAGATGGATATCAGCAGCAGCAATGCTTAAATATTTGTAGTTTCTTAAAAATTTAAAAACTAGTGCATACTCTTCTGCTTCTGCGCATGGTAGGCTCTCTAGCCTAAGTGGTGTCTTCTATTCCACACCCTCCCATTCCTGCTGAGCTTCTACTCCATCCTTCAGGTATTAGCTCCAACTCTCCTCTCTGGGTAACCTTCCCTGGTTCCTCAGGCAGACATAGGACATCCTTTTCCTGGACAAACTACCTCTACTTATGCATACCTCCATTAGCACTGAGGCTCAGAAGAAACCTTCCTCGCTTAACCAAGATTATGTAATTTAATAAATGTAACAGGCTCAGCTTGGGGAACTCAATAAGTGTTACATCACTTTTTCTGTTATAATTATTGCATTTGTTTCCTTGCATATCTCCCAATAGTATTAGTTTCCTAGGGCTACCACAAACTGGGTGGTTTAAAACAACAGAAATTTATTTTCTCACTCTTCTGGAGGCTAGAAGTCCAAAATCAAGGTGTCAGCAGAGCCATGCTCCCTGAGACTCTGGGTAGAATCTTTCTTTGTCCTAGTTTCTGGTGGTGGCCACTGTTCCTTTGGTGTTCCTTAGCTTGCTTTCAACTGCATTACTCCAATCTCTGCCTCTGTCTTCACTTGATATTTTTCTCTTCTTATAAGGACACCAGTCATATTGAATTAGATCCCACCCTAATAACTTCCTCTTACCTTGATTATATATGCAAAGACCCCCACAGATTATGGGGGTTAGGATTTTAAGATATTTGTGGGGGGCACAATTTAACTCATAGCACCCCTGAAAGAATTATTTCCTACAGTATAAGGATCATGTATTGTTTGGCTCTGTCCCAACACTTAGTACAGGGCCTGGCACAGATAAGGTGACTCAGGAAATGTTTTTGGATGATTGACCATAAACCTTTGCCTTCTAAATCACACTGTTTTATGTTTTGTGGACATCACTGCCCACCATGTGCAAAGATCTGAACTGGATGATTTCTGTATGCCCTCTCATTTAATTTTGTCAAATGCCCTGGGAGTTGTCTCCATATCCAACAGATGAGAAAACCAAACAAGTCAAGTGACTCGCTCAGGTATGCATGGCTAATGGGCTACAGAGCTGAGACTTAAACTCAAGATTTACCTGATTTCAAAGCCCAGATCGCTCCACTACATTCTACTGCCTTTTCTTTTACCTTTGTTTTAGTAAAGTCTCTTTGTAAGTCCAGGATACCCCAGCTATAATTTTTAGGCGAACCTCCTAAAACAGGTTGGGTTCATGCTTTAGCCCAAGTGTTAGAGAATCAACAACATACTTTGACAGGGGTGGGAGCACAGAGGGTAGTATGGGATGGGGAGGGGGCAGCATGAAAATGGCAGCAGGATTAGAGATAGACTCCAAAGGGAAGGTGACACTTCAGGGGAGAGAATTAGTAGGTCCTCTCACGCTCCCACCTCCCTAGCTAAGAGGGGCTTTTTCCAATGCTACACCTTGAGAATGCTGACTTACATGTTTCTCTCAGACTAGGTAAGGTAAGGCCCTGAGAATGAATAAGTTTACTGAAGGCTTTTACTGAAGGCTTTCCCTATAATCAAAAGACAGCAGGACAGTGTAGGACAGAGAAAAGGCCCACTAGAAGCTGGACTCCAGTATTAATTTGATCAACATCTTAGTCCATTTTGTGTTGCTATAACAGAATACCACAGATTGGGTAATTTATAAATAACAGGAGCTTATTTGGCTAACAGTTCTGAAGGCTTGGAAGTCCAAGCTCAAGGGGCTGCATCTGGTGAGGGACTTCTTGCTGTGTCATAACGTGGCAGAAGGCACCACATGGTGAAAAAGCATGAGAAGAGGGCCAAATTGCTTTTATAACAAACCCACTCTCATGATAATGACATTAATTCATTCATGCAGGCAGAACCCTCATGACCTAATCATGTCTTAAAGGTCCCACCTCTCAACACTGTTGCATTGGGGATTAAGTTTCTATCACATGAAATTTGGGGAACACATTCAATCCATAGCAGTTAATGACAAATTATTTGACTTTGAGAAAATCAAAGTCAAAGAATTTTCATTATCTCAGTTTCATTATCTTTAGAATGAGAGATTTGGGTTATAAGTTCTCTGTGTTCACTAGTCTTGGTTTCCTGCTTCTGTAGAATCTGTTTCTGTTTCATAACTCTATTTTAAGGTGTTTATTACATTGCCAAGAAAAGGGGAAAAAAGAACCTTCAGGATGAAATTTCTCTATGCCAAGGGAAAGATTTTTTTTTCTTTTTCCCTTTTTTGCATGCAAAGCTCTGCTTTGCTTCTTCTGTATCTGTCTTTTTCATTCTGGTAATCCTCACAAGTTTTCTCAGTGGCAATAAGCACTCTCTGGCATGACCCTTCCTTTCCTTGATACCAAAGAGAAGGATTTGCTCATAAAGTTAAAAACACGTGGACAGTCCTTGTCTGGTTCTTGCATTGGTAAATCTGCTATGTGCTCTTGCTGTGACCTATACAAACAGAGAGATGGAAGAGAAAAGGGTGCATAGGTCCAGATTGTTTTGCTTGGGGGCAATTTTGCAGCCCCCTTGCCAAACATAAGCACGGTGATTTCACTTCCTTTTCTGTTTTCAGCTTCTTGAAAATGTGCAGGCCTTAAGTGAACATTTTCTGGCAGACTCTTTCTTGGGTAGACATTGAGCATCTCAAGTGGAAAAATATACCTTATTGTTTATGCAGTTGGGGTCTGCCTCCACCTGGGGAGTGGTAAGAGTCAGAAGGGTAGAGAGTTTTGAACATTTCATCTTTAAAGGTCACAGCAGCAGAGATGGGTTGGCTTGGGAAAGAGAATGTTCTTCTTGCCAAGAGTCCATCTTCTAATTGTCTCCTGAGCTGGTGAGTCTGGCTGCCAGAGGACTTCTGAGTTCTTCCCTTGATAACCTGAAGTTATTTAGCTTAATGTGTATGTCTCCCTCCCTTTCCTTTCATGAGCCTTCTTTGCATCCTATTCCCTAAGGAACCAGGGAACAGGATTTGGATCTTCTATTCAAACCACATTTGGTGCTACCAGGTGTATCAGTTAGCAGAAAGAGGAGTACAGCCTCCCAGATTCTGCGTGGAGTTGGTGATGGGAATTAACTTGCGTACTGAATGATGAGCAGTGTGCCAGGGATCACTGGAGACAATGTACCAGGGTGGGTACCACACGGACCTCATACCAGGTTTGAATACAGTGCATGACTTGAGCCCTCACTTTCCCTCTAAACCTCAGTTGATGCATCCATAAAATAGGGATAATGGCAATCACTTCCCAAGGTAATTATTAGGATTGCATGTCAAGCACCTAGTGTTACTGGGGGCAGAGTGAGGGGCTCAATAAATTTTTTCCTCTTCTTTGCCTCCTCTTCTCTTTTACATATATTATCTCATGTATTCCTCTCAATAATCCCAAAATACAAGTTGTATTTTCCCATTTTAAGATTAGGAAACTCAGTCTGTCTTGGTCTCTACTGTATATCAAGTATTAAGCATATAATAAGCCCTCAACAAAGAGTTCAATGGTAAGTGAATGAATGAATGAATGAATAAATGAATAAGACAGTCTTAGAGGAGTTGAGCCTCTTCCCCAAATTTTCACAGTTAGTGTCCCAGATGAGTTAGGACATGAGGCAGGGCATCATAGAAAAATTCATGCAAGGAGAAAAGAAGAGAACTCAGAAATGGAAACAGAAAGGCATAACAAAATTCATCATTTTTTATGATTGAGAACACTTTGTTTCACAATTCCAAAGGAATGTTTTAAATATACAAAATCTGAACATGATTTTAAAAGCAGGCAATAAAACCCCAAACTCAGCTTACATCCTAAAATTTATAAAAATACAGATCTTAGCAAGATCCCAGATTTCTTAAACAAGGCAGACTGTCCTCGTTGGCCAGGAAGGGACAGTGGGTAGCATATCCGCAGTAATACTGCTCAGCCTTCAGGGAGAGGAGAAATGATATTTCACCCAAAATGAACTGGCTCCCAGGGAATTCATCATCGCCATTACCCTGTGACCTCCTGAAAGGAAAGAGTAATACAGATTCTGTCAGAAGATAAGAATGAAAGGGCAACTGATAGTTTTTGGAACCTATTGTGTGAGAGGCACTGTGCCTGCCAGGCACATTCCATACACTGCCTCAGTTAGACATCATGACAGCCTTATTAAGGATCTATTTGGCAGTTGAAAAACCTGAGAGTCAGAGATTTGCCTAACGTCTCATGGTAGCTTGGTGATGGAGCAGTAATTGAACCCAAATCTGAGTTCAAAGCCTGTGCACTTTTCTCTATTCATATTGGCCCTATACCTCTTCCATGCCATGCTGGTCCTCCAGAATGACTCCCAGAGCCAGTAGCAGAGCGCAGTGATCAGAGACCATTCAATGACCCAGCAATGTGGCAGGACATGTTAGCATGGTAGGAGGTAGGATCCTTTTCAGTTACTTATTCTGCCTACCTAATGAGATAAACTTCTCCCTGGCTGCTTCACCAGAGTCCCACATAACCATGTGTGTCTTTCTCCTGTCCATCCTATGTGTTAGAAAAAGCCTCACCCTTAACTGATTCTCTCTTTTTCCTCTACTCTTGCCATTTCTTTTCCATGATAATAGATGTGTGCTTAATAATAAAAAAGGGGAGGTAGGGTTTTAATATTCTGCACCCCTATACATTCACCACCAACACTAAAAGAATATATGAAAAAGAACTATCAAAAGAAAATGTGTTGTATGTTGTACATGAGAGTCATTTTTCCATCATAATATAAAAACTTAGAGGTTAAGGATTTTTTTTTACTTTGTTTGGCATTAGTAGGTATCTGTTTGTGCTACTAAATAAAGAAATTGGTATTAGTAAATAAAAGAAAGCCTTCTTTATACTATGGATTGGATCTAGTACACTCTTACCCATCACAACATAGGATGAAAATATTAATGAATTCCAGGGTGTTTGTTGGGATAGCTGGATGATAGTGTCTGCCAGAGTCTCATCTGGATCAATCCAGGTGGTCCGGACATCTCTGGAGAACCAGCATATAATCCTTTGAGGATGGATGCTCCATCATATCCCCAACATAGCCAGAAAGGACAAATGCTCTCAAGGAGGCAAGAATGAGACTTAGTGGAAGCCAGAACTGGAGTAGAAGTCCATGGTTGGGGCTCTAGAGTCAAATAGTTTAGATTTGAATCCTGGCTCTACTATTCACTCTTGTGTGACCTTGGGCAAGTTATCTAACATCCCTATGCCTTATTTCCTCGACTTTAAAATGAAGCTAATAATAGTACCTACGGCCCATGAATGTTTTGAAAATTAAACGAGAAATGTATGGAAAGCCTGGCACAAGGCAAGCATTCCATAAAGGTTTGCTACTATTATTCCTATTCTTATTCCTCTAATCAATAATGGATAATAAAACTTTTTGTGGGGTATGGGAGGAGGTTGACACTTTATCTGATCCTCTCTTTTTTGGCTCACAGAAGCTTCTACCCACAACCCTGCAGTAACGGGTGATTACCAACAGGTTCCAATTCCCTGGCCATCAACAGAGGATCTAAAGCAGCAGAAATCTACTTCAGCAGTTGGTAACCTCAGAAAGCTTAAAAAATTCAATTTCTGGCATATGGAGACCATGATTTCTGAAACCCCCAATAATGTAGTCAAATATTCAGTATTTGCTCATATATTCATATTCTTCATATTAGAATTATTAGCTACTCAAGCTATGAATGCTTGGAATGGTAGATACTGGATTTTCCCATGAGGTCTAGATCTCAGATTTCTAGGTAGGGATTCAAGCCTCTAGGAAAAGAGGAACAGGGATTAAATCCCACAGTCAATTCAGCTTCTTGTTGCCTTGGGAAACCCTGAGGCAAGGCCTATCTCAAAATAGCCATCACAACACAGGCTTTAGATCAAAGAAACCCAGGTTCAAATCTTCTCCACTATAAACAACTTCTATCACCTCTCCAAGCTTAATTTCCTTACCAAAAAATGAAGATAATAGTCATACTGATCTTATGGGATGTTTTGAAAAAATTGAAAGAACTAGTATGTAAAGCAGTCCATAAAATTTCTATCACAGAAATCAATAATCGTTAGTTCTGTTTTCATTCCTTTCCTCTGATTTTGTATTGAATTTATGGTGTGGTTAAGAGACATTCTTAAGAAAACCAGAGTTCACAGTTTGCTATGTACTTTTGAGATGACTTAACCCTCTGAATGAATATGCCCTCTTGTGCCTTTGACTCAAAATGGTAGCCTAGAGTTATCAAAAAAAAAAAAAAAAGGCCTACGATTCAATGACAATGTGGGATACACTCTGGCCCTCTGAGGACCTGTGACGGACAGGCATTTTGAACCATGAGGTCCTTGGGATAAGCAGAGATGGTAACCAGAGAACTAACATGTGGTATTTGAAGGAAGGTGGTCCAATCATCTCCCTACAAAATGTTGGAATCGTCAGAAAACTAGAATGAGGCAGGGATCACCTTAACTGAATAGGGATTTAGAGTCAATGACTTCCAGCCAACAGCAGGGTAAGAAAGAACTCTAGCCTTGTGGAATGGGGCAGAATCCCCATCTTGTTTGCTGGAAAGCCCATAGGCTGTGTCAGTGAGGTTCCTGATACTACTGTCATTATTGGTATTAATGTATGTCAACTTGACTACTTTTATTCTATGTGCATTATTCTATAATTATTTCTATTTTATTATCTCTTCATTTTAGAAAAAACATTTTGAAAGTGTTAGCCTATCTAGTAGTGCTAAGAGAAAACTAGGAAAGGGGCTTTTATGGGTGTTTGAGTCAGGTTGTGGAAGCCAGCCATGGAGGCACAGAAACACCGAGACACTCACAAGAGGAATGTGAGACTCAGAGGGAAAGAATAGGGCCCTTGGCACACCTCTCCCTCCTTACCTCTAGGGGCTTTCCTCTTCTCTAGGGTCTATGTTTGAGATATACGCTCCTTCAACAAGTGTTTGTGTAGGATCTCTCATATGCCAGACCAGGTGCTAGGGTTCAAGTGAAGAAAACAGATGGGGTTCCTTTTCTAGTGGAGCTTTGATCTAATGGCAAAAATAGACAAGATAGACAAAAATAGAATAAATATATACTTACATCCTATGATAAACTCCATGAAGAAAACTATAAGAAGCCATGGAAGTATGTAGCAGGGACTGGAGCCAGTCTGTAGAGACGGATGAGAGGAGCAAGTCAGGAAAGACTTTCCTGAAGAAGTGACATTTCACCTGAAAAATTACAGAATGAGTTAATTTAATAAGAGGTACAAGAGACAGCTTCATAAACTAATCAGCCCCTAATTTAAATTCATAATTCTTGAAACTTATAATTTCAAGAGGCAAGTTGTATTTTTCTAAGGCAGGCCGACCTTTTTGTTTCTTTTTCAAACCTGACTCAAATGTTGTTCCCTTTTGACAATCTCTTCTATTCATAAATTTCTCTTTGTCCTTTAACCACTGGGAATTCATTTGCTTGGTGTTGCTCATGTAGAGTATATATTGTACTACTAGAGTAAAATGCCAGGATTCGGATCATCTGTGTGACCAACAATTCCCATGTGTGACCCACATGAGCTCATAACATAGCTGAGAAATGATTGGTGGAACTTGAGTGTGGTCTGCTTGTTCTGAACTTCAAGCCAAGATGCATATTCACAAGGCTTCAGATTGCTATAAACACTTCTACATTTTATATTTTATATAATGCTTAGAAGTTTTTATTTCCTCTGTAAGAAAATACTCAACAAAGTCAGCTTGAAAGAAAGAATGAAAGAATGAATGGTTCCAAACACAATATTTCAGAAGTATTTGCAGATTTTGTCAAAGCCTCAGAGGCTCTTGAACATTTCAAATTGGAGAGCTTTTTTTGGTGACTGTGACCTGTGACCACAGGCTCTTCATTAAAGGGGATGGTATTTGGATGGAAGCATTCTGGGGTATTTGTTGGATAATCATCATTGTTCAAGTTATTGTATTTAATTTGATTAATAATTTTAATAAAAATTTATTGGGCACCTTTGTCGGAATGGCAATAAGGGCTCTCATAACAAAAACTATAGTAATAATTATGATAGTAACAATAATAGCAACTATCATTTATTGAGGACTCACCACGTGTCAAGTACTCTGCCAAGCACTTTACATGAATTTTCTCATTTAAGCCTCATAACTACCCTATGAAGTGGTATTAATATTATCATGAAGAAAGTGATGCTTGGAGAGATTAAGAAATTTACTTAAGGCCACACACTTAGTCAAGATAGGCCTTCCGTATTAGACCAGGATTTAGATCCAGGGCCTAGGACTATAATATATTATTTTCTTTTTACATTGGCATGTCATATTGTGGATGAAGAAATTGTAACTCAGAGAGGTTAAGTAACTTGCCCAAGGTTATACAGACATTTTGGAGCTCTGTATATTTTCCCTGAAAACAATACTATCTATCACTTGTTGGGAATTTTCTATGTGCCTGGCATGTTACCTTAAAATCTTCTAACTCGGAGATGCTCAACTTTGTCAGATGTTAGAATAATCTGGAAATTTTTTAAAAATCCATGCCAAGGCCCTATCCATCCCAGACCATTTGAATCAGGATCTCATGGGATAGGACCTGGGAGTAGGATATTTTTTAAGTTCTCCAGGTGATCCTGATACACAGAGAGGGTGGAAAACTACTGCCTTGATGCTCACAACACTGTAAACTGTTTGCCCAAAGTCAGAGCAAAGATGTGATAAAGTCAAGATTTAACCTCTGGTCCGGTTCCAATTCCATATTCCTTTGTCCCCCCAAGCTGTAACTTACATGACAAGTTTGTATTCCCTCTAAGTCTTACCTGGATAAGTTATCCAAGTGATGTTCATTGGCCTTTGAGCCAGTGCTTGACATGCAACTCCTTCCTTCCCCCTCTCCACTGCAGCTCTCTTTCCCTGCCCAAAACCCCACAGGTGGACTCAACCAGACTTCATGATCAGCAGTGTATATGGATGCCCCTGCTTTGGGGTATCAGTACCCAGCTCAGGATAATGCCTACCACAGCCTTCCAGAGCTCCACATCCTCCTGGCCAGGTATCAACATTCTTTCCTCGAATTAACCTGAGAAGACAATGGCCCTGAGCTCACAGAACAGCAAGTTACTTTTCTAGGCAAAACAGAAATATAAAAAAGTTTAAAAAGCTATGAAATGACATGGAGGAACCTTAAAAGGCTACATAACATATGTTTCCAACTATACGACATTCTGGAAAAGGCAAAACTATGGAGACAGTAAAAAGATCAGTGGTTGCCAGGGGTTAGGGCTAGTGGAGAGGGTTGAACAAGCAGAGCACAGAGGATTTTTAGGATTTCGAAATAGTCTGTATAATACTATAATGGTGGATACACATCATTACACATTTGTCCAAACCCATAGAATGTACAAATCAGGAGTGAACTCAAATGTAAACTGTGGACTTTGGATGATTATGATGTGTCAATGTAGGTTCATCAATTATAACAAATGTACCACCCTAGTGGGGGATGTTGGTAATAATGAGGCTATGTATGTGTGGGAGGTAGGAGGTGTAGAGGAAATCTCTGTACCTTCCACTTAATTTTGCTGTGAGCCTAAAACTGCTCTTAAAAAAATGAGTCTTTAAACAATGTAAAAATCAGAGACTTGAAAAGTCAAATCAAACATCATGGGGAAAAAAAAGCAAAATCATGAAAAAATGTGGTCAATCATTAGCAGAGAGGTTGAAAAGACACGCTCCAATTGCTTTAAAAATTCACAGAACCCAAGTCTCCTTAAAATAGTTTTGCGAAGCACATTGAGAATTCCATGCAGTAATATGAAACATAAGTCCCACTGCTGCCACTGAACATGCTTCAGCTGGCTAAACCAAAAGAGCTCAACATTAACCCATGGCTCTGCAAAACTCAACAGGAGAGTGCAATGGAGACAGTTGCAAAGCTGCCCCAGATGTGTACATTTTCTGCTCCATTTAAATGACTTGGATGAGAGGGAGTACATTTGGCCCACAGAAAGAGAGAGTCAGGGGAGGGGTGAGACAGGACAGTCAGCCTCATCACAGGCCTCCTTCCCTCAGATTTGTGTCCCCTCCTGTCCTTGCCCACACTGCTTCTAGAGCAAACTGTCTAAAATGCAAATATGACCACAAGCCTTCCAGGGTTCCCCAGAGCCAAACTGCTTTGCCATAAGTCTCAATTTTCTCAGCTCTACCACAGTGTTAATAATACCCACTTTCATGGTGTTAATAATACCCACTTCAAAGATTGAGTGTGAAATTGACTGAGATCACATATACACAGTGCCTGGCAAGCACGATTTATAGTAAGCTTTGGAGGAAAAGTAGATAACATAATTACCATCCCTGAAACCAGGTTTTATGAGGAGAGATAAAGCGAAGGAAGTGAAGATGTCTGCGCAGAAGACAAACAAGATCCTGAGGAGACAGGATCCCCAGTTTTCCCATATCTGAAGGAAGGTATGAGAGACTTGGTGAATCTAGTAAGGCAGCTACAAGGTGAAAGATTCTACCTCAGCAAAAGTAAGAAAGACCTTTCTAATAGTAGTGTCTAAAAGTTAAGGGGTGGCAGTAAACTTCCTGACGTTAGAACTGTATAAAACGTGTTTAGATAACCATTTGACAGGAATATTGAAGAGGGGATTCAACAATGATTTGGTGGAACTTGGCATTTTTAATTGCCTGTTTTAGTCTGAAATCTGTATTTTTGAAATATCTTCTCTTGCCAGTCAATGAATCATAAACATCTTGAGTTTCTGGTATGTGTAAAGCCCAGGGCTATGGCTTCCAGGTTGAGGATGAGGTACTCTGACTCAGTTTTTACCCGGGTGGAGGAGGCACAGGACAGCACATAGTAAGTTCTCCATGAGGCTTTGTCAGTAGACTGAATGTGTGAATCACACGGGAAGCAGAAACTGATGTCTTTCTATTGGTGTCCAGGGGTATCTATTTGAGCATCTTGTACCTGTCATTCCCACTTGAGAATCTATTCTGTGTGGACCTACAGTGCGAAATGCATTTGAGTCTATGATTACTCCATCATCATCCATGTCTATTGTCTGTTTTCTTTTCTTGTTTCTGGGTTCTTAGGAAATGGAACTGCCCCCTTATGAGAATGATTTACACTGACTTGGGAATTTGTTTGAACCTGAGGGTGCAGTGATATTTAATATGTTCATGAATGCATCTGTTTTACAAGGAGTAGAATCAGTGTTCTGCCTTTTGGTTACTGGGAATGGGAAAGACAGAGTTGGGATTCATCTCCAACTCTGAAAATGAGGAACAAGCTTTCAGAAAAGTTTGAGGTTTGTTATTCATGCCCTCTGTGTGTCTTTCTTTAATACGTTTGTCCTATAAACATTTACTCTCCAGCCCTGTGCTAGGTACCTGGGATGCTGAAGTTACTCAGCTTTTGTTTCCCCTCAAAGAGCTCTTATTCTAGTGAGGGGAAATAAAAAGGGCTGGGACAAAATACTGCAGTAGAGATGGCCTGTGTGAGTGAGGAGTGTGAGTGTTTGGGGAAGGCTTCACAAAGGAGATGACGTGTGAGCTGTTTTTTAGTAAAAATTGAGGTTACCATGCACTCAGGTAGGAAGAACTTCCCAGGATGAGAGCAGAGCATGCACAAAGGATTGGGACCTGCTAAAATGTGCTGTCTTGGCAAATGCCAAATAGTTTATGTAGCTGGCATACACTGTGTTGAGGAAGGTGGTAGGAAATTAGATTGATAATATATTTTTGGGTCACCACCCCTTTAGATGCAGAGAGGAGGCTGGCCCTGGTTCCACTTGAAATTATTTTGCAAATGTAACCTGGAACTTCATGGAGTTTCATTAAATATGGCCAACTCTGCATGATCCATCTTGTGAATTATCAAAGTTTTGATACACATTACTTCCCCTTGACCACCATAGGAATCTATTCTTAAAATAAAAACTTAAGATCAGTCCAAGGAAATCATAATCATGAAGGTAAATCTGCTGGAACAACTCAGTGGCTTCTCTTTTTTCTACAAGCATGTGGGGCAAGATAGGATCAGCTCTTGCATCAGGACAACTTGTGGTCATTTGTGGCTGGCACCACACATATACTAGTGGGTTGGTTTAAGGAACTTGATCTGATATAGACATTTGGATCTGCGAGCTATGTGTTGATGGGGTTTACCTGCATAATGTACTCCCTAGATCAGTGAAATAATTTGGGGGTTTGGGCTTATCTGCTTCATCACTGGTGCAGCTGACATGAAATGCGAGCAGAGTGCTTTGATTTTATGTTTAATGTTTTCTGATTATAAATTAATACTTCACTGTGGAAAAAATGAATACAAGGAAAAACAAAATCACCTCTACTACTAAGAAAGTAAGAGAATCACTAGTAACACTTTGGTGCACTTATTTTGTTTTTTCTTATGGGTAGAGTTCATTAAAATGAATTTTAAAAAATAACATTTAATTGAGTCCGCCACCTCCATTAAGCATTCCTCTATGAGAACACTTTTCTCATTGTAATGTCGTTACTTGCTTGTACTTTTTTAATACTCCCAGATGAGACTGTAAATGTTGGGAGGAAGGGGAAGGCATGTTATTGACATAGTAACCTAATCTTGGCACTGGAATCCAAAACTGAGATTCAGGTTCTGATGCACTAACACTGCAATGCCCAGGATTCCAGGTGTTTGTCTTTTCATCTCTACCGCCGGTGCCTAGCCCAGAATCTGGCATGTAGTATGTATCCAATGGATATTGGTTGCTTGAATAAAAGAATGAATGATTGGATGGATGGGTGGGTGAATGTGGATTTTTATTTATTATTATTCTTCACCCAAAATTCATTGAGCCCCTGGCCCCCAAGTGCCAGGTCTGGGCTAGGCAAAGGGGATATAAGTAGCTGTCTTTGATACAAAGTCCACCCTCTCAAAGGCATCCTGTGAGGATGCTGACACCCTCTGCTGTGGGATAGGGTTCCTATGAGTGCAGAGCTCAGTCAGCGCTCTTTGGCTGGTGCTCATAGCTCCTCTGGGTGGACTCAAGCCCCTCCAGGCTTTCTTCCACCTAGAGACAGAGCAAAGACTGCTAGTGCATGGAGTACCATTGCTGAACTCCTCAAAGTGCTCCAGAAGTGCCTGGTCCTGGACCTGCCTTCCCCAGGGCGCCCCTTCCCTCCCTGCTTCATGCCAACTTGTCCCAGTCCAGTGGCGGACATGTTGTGGAGAGGGTACCTCAGTGAAGCAAGATTGTAGGGAAAAAGGAGTCAACTGCTCCCTCAGATGAGAGCAGCCTTTGACAACCCCTCCAGCTGGCCCAACTGGAAATCCCAGATAAGCCCCAGTTCTGGTCAAAACTGGTTTGGCAGCTTTGGGAGAATGTTTCTGGCTGACTGACCCTCCCCACAGCGAGAGCAGGCAGTTTCCAGAAAAAAAAAAAAAAAAAAAAAAAAGCCGGGGCGGGGGTGGGGGGCGGCTAAATTTACAACACTCCGAACTTCTGCTCACTTGCAAGTACAAGTTTACACTTTGGGATTCCAACAAGACTGTCCCCACCCCCATCCTCACCCGGCATTCACTCTCTCACTCACTCTCCTCTCCTTTGCAATGCAGTTTTGTTGCAATGCAATTTGTTTAGCAGCGCGATTGTCGAAGCAAAATAATCCCGCCCGTCCCCAGCAGCGCGACTTTTAGTCCGTGCATTCGTTCTGCAATGCTATTGTTATTATTATTGCAATTGAATCTCTCAGCTCTTTCTCCTCCCAACTCGAATCGCGCTCCGGCTGTGATTGCTCGGGTCTGACTTTGCGAGTGGCGGTGCGCTTCCAAACCCCCCTCATCCACCCCTTGTCCCCCTTTCCCCCTCCCTCCCTATTCCGCGCCCAGGCGAGAGCAGCCGATTGGCAGAGCGGTGCTTTCAGGAACAATAACAGTGGGGGGAGCCAGGGTCCCGGGGAGCCGCCCCCCCCAGCTCCGCTGCTCCGCTCGCGCCCCCCGCCGGCTCCCCACCTCGGCGCCCGCCCCGCGAGCTGACCGGCCCGACCGGGGCCCGCCCCCGGCGCCCACCATGTACGCCTTTGTGCGGTTCCTGGAGGACAACGTCTGCTACGCGCTGCCGGTGTCGTGCGTGCGCGACTTCAGCCCCCGCTCGCGGCTGGATTTTGACAACCAGAAGGTGTACGCCGTGTACCGGGGCCCGGAGGAGCTGGGCGCCGGGCCGGAGAGCCCCCCGCGCGCCTCTCGCGACTGGGGCGCGCTGTTGCTCCACAAGGCCCAGATCCTGGCGCTGGCAGGTGAGCGAGCGGGCGGAGAGGGACAGTGGGACCGGGGCAGCGGGGCCGGGACCGGGAGGGGTTGGGCGCCGGGGCGGACGGGGCCAGGCGCGGAGGGGGCCAGGCGGGTAGCGGGAAGCCACTGCTTGCTCCTGCCTCCTCCTCCCGTTCCCTGGGCTTTTCATTTGGGGAAGGGGGTGTCTCTAAGAGGCCGGACCAGTTAAAAAGACCAGATGGTCTCCTTTGTCTTCCCCGCTTCCCCAACACTCCCGCGCTGTCAGTCTGTCTTCATCTCTTCATCAGTGTCTGTCCTATTTCTGATTCTTTGTGTTCTCCCTCCACCTTCACTTTCCCTTTCTTTCCCCGCCTGTTTGTACTGTCATTTTTCTGTCTCTCACCTTCTTCTCTCTCTTCCCGTTCCTTCCCTCTCTGCCTCTTTCTGTCTCCTTAAGTTTCTCCAGCTGTCTTCCTTTAAGGCCATTGGTACCTCCTTGGAGTGAGAACCAAGGCGGATATTGTCAGATCTTCTAGGTGCGAGTCCCTCCTCACAGAGGAAAGCTATGACATCCTTGTCCCATCTGGGCCATCATTGGACAGCATGAGGAGGCCTTGAACTTCAGTATACTGGGCACCACTCTCTCCTGCCCCTCCCTGGCCGGGTGGCAGAGGTAAGGAGGTAGAGACCCTAAGCCATCTCTCAGCCTCCACACCCCTTTCTGAATCTCCCAGAAGGCTCCTTGAGTGAGAGCTGGGGCCAAGAAAGGGTTTCTAGGTCAGGATAGGATGGGACCTCCCATCTCTCCTCTCCATTTGACAGTTGAGGTTAGTGAGGTTCTTCGGTTGGTGATAGGACAAGAAACCAGCCTTTCATCCTCCTACACTTCAGTTCTTTCTTCGATGCTGAAGCACCTTTTCCTTTGTAAAGAGAAGACAGCTCTCTTTCCCTGCTAGATCCAGGAGGCTTGGGTGCAGACATGCAGGAAAGAGGAAAGTATCACTTCTGTTTGGGGGAGCAGCCTTTTATCTGCTGCTGGTAAGGAGAATGTGCCTTAGAGTGGGCAGAGACAGTAAGTCACCCGGCCCTCCACCTGGAAGAGAACACCAAGGGTTAGGAACTGAATGAAGACACTGTTAGTATTTTGTAGTTTGGAGATCTTTCCTATTTTTTTCAAGTTCTTTTCTTCCTCACATTGAGCCCAAAAGATGAACCGAGCATTCTTTCAACCCATAGTGACTTGCCCAGGGTCCCATGGCAAGTTAGCAGTAGATTAGAGCTCAGCCTCATGACTCTGATTCCTTTCAACCACCTCATGTTGCCTCTGGAAAGTAGGTTTGCGGGAGCTGAGGGGTGGAGGAATTGGAAACTGACCAGCAGCACTGGGGCTCTTTTTGAGGGCTGCATCTTAACTACCTCCCTGGTAAGCCCTGGGGACAGGGGTGTAGGCCCACCCACCACCAGGCACCCGGGGCCAGAAAAACTGAGTAAGTTTTAGAAAAGGGAACCCTTTGTAGCCGATTAGGTTTTATTTTGTTTGTTTGCTTTTAATTACCTGGGAGAAGGAAATAGGAATTTATTCCCCAAGAGGATAGGATGTTATGACTAGGTTGTAACCTTAGCTTCCCTTTTTGCTAGAAGAAAGCATACTTCCTGATGATGTATCATACTTCCAGATCTGGAAGGATCCTAAGATAGTGGAGGAGAGGTACATCAGAGAGAGTCAGTGGTATGTATCTTAGTGTGTAATGGCTGTTTTCCTCACTTAGAGATTGTTCATTCATACATTCATCAATTCAGCAAACAAACACACTGAGCTTGACTCTTCAGGCACTGCAGAGAGGCTCACGGCAGCTCCCACCAACTCTGATTTTAAAATCTACACAAGTTGTCATATGTAAGACATATGTAGCTATTGGTCTGAGAACCATGAATTTTGAATCTGTATGGTATCCATCCTCTAAGTTAGAATGTTGATAAATCTCTTGGGTTATTAAAACAATAAATAATAAATTAAAAACCTAGGCAACATCTGGAAATTGGCAGAGTCAATTCAGAGAAGTGTCAGTTTGAATGAGTTGAAAAGCACTTCCTTTCACCTCTCTTCAATTTTTTTCTTGGGAGGAAAAAGGAAAAGAAGGACAACAACTTGAGGTTGGCTAGGCTACATTTTTAATTTCAATTATCTGGTTAATTTTTAAGTTGGAGCAGCTGCCCTGTCTGCAGACCTGATTGGAAGGGCCAGGGTGAGTTTGGGAATTCATTTATCCCAGAAGAACTCTCCTGTGTGTCTGGAAACCGCCTCTTGACTTAAACTTGGTGTCCCTGAGAATTGCTTTTGGTGACTTTATCTTAAAGAACTTATGTGGCATCTCCTGTATGTAAATACCACTGTGCTTCGCACCAAGTGTGAGGCGATGACCCCTCAAGAGGGAGGCAGAGGTGGCTTTATGTTTGTGGATTACCCATTAATTGATTAATCCCTCTCTGGCACCAATAGCATTTCAGGGTAGTTTCAGCACCACTTTATGGCATTTGGTGAGAATTGTGTTACTTTACTGAATATTTGCCCAGGCTGACCCAGACCCGTCTTGAATTGTACCTGTTCTTATATCCAGGAAGTGTCAAAGCCAACTGCTGTGGGACTTTCCATTTTACTGCCCATGGTGGCTTACACCATGGTTTCAGCATGTCAGACCCTAGCACCTAGTCCCCTTCTTACCAAATTACAATTCCAGTTCAAGGAAGAACAAAACCCCACCTTTACTGGCTGTCTTGCTACGTGCCTGTACTTTATCTCTGTTAGTCCTCAGTGACCCTTTGGTAAGTATTGCTTTGGTTAGTATTTCCATTGCATAGATGAGGACACTGAGGCTCAGAGACTTGCCTGCAGCTACACAGCTAATAAATGGCAAAGCCAGAATTGGAACACAGGTCTTCCAGTGCTGGGACCCCACTTGGCAGTCTCCTTGGTAAAGTAGCTGGTGTTCCCATCAGCCACACAGCATGGCTTGGAAGGAGTGAAAGGAAAAAGAAAAACTGTCCATGAAGCTTACAGCTCAAGGAAAGTTTTCAAGCCAGAGGGCAATTTTAGTTTCTGAGTTTTCAAGCCCGTTGTGCTCTTCCTCTTCCTCCATTACCAGGCTCCCTCCTACAGGACACACACCTGTCCCCCTCCCTGCCCAGCCCTTCAGTTGTCATTGTCTTGAGGAAATCTTCCCAAAGGAGCACCTGTCTTTCATGGATGGTCCACATAACTCAAGGCTTGATTCACCTTTGAACTGTGGTCTCTCCCTACTCATTTATTTGCCAAGCAGGTTGTGAAAGTGAGAACTACTCATTTGGAGAGCTCACCATTGTCTAACTGCCATCCAGCCTGCTACTGGGGCTCCTCTATTGAATTTTGTGTTCTTTAGGGGGCCCAAACTGGTTTCTCTAGGCTCAGAGTCCTAAAATTCTAAGTTGTTCTATCCAGGCACCTGTGCTCCGTTGCTGCTGTTTGGGTTTGATAAATTCCTGTGTTGTCAGGTGTCCCCTTACTGCTTCCTTACGCCAGGCCCAGTGCTGTAATAAGCAAAGACAACAGTGCACCAGCACATCCCAGGGACTGTGATTGAAACGACAGCATGAGCCAGGGGAGGCAGGCTTTAACTTTTCTGGCCCTGCTATGTAGGCTTTCTGTGGGAGGCAGAGTGGTGAAGAAGGAATGGGTACCATCCTCAGGAAGTGTGGAGTTGGGGGGCCTCAATGTAAGTGCTAAATAGAGGAAGAAGCCAGGCACTGGGGAAGCACAGAGAAGGGACCAGTTCTAGGAGGGTTTGACATTTATCTTTTTAAGTTTTTCCTTTCCAGCTCTACTACCACTGCCTGCATTCAGGCCTGCATCAGCTCTCACTCATCTAAAGCAGTGCAGCAACCTTCTAATTGACCACCCTGCCTCTGATCTATTTTCCAAATTGCTTGCAGAATAATCTTCTAAAACACAGTCTTAGTCAATCGACTGCTTTCCTTAGAACCCCCTGTAACTCCCCATTGCCTACTGAATAAAGCTTTAGTTTCCTGGCCTGGCATTCATGGCCCTCCTCAGATTGGCCCCAGCCCAGCCCCACCTTACTTCCGCAGCCTCATAGCCTCTTCCCCCTTCCCTGAGACCTGGGGGATTTCTTGCTATTCTGTGAACACACCCTCTTGCACTCCATTGAGTTAGCTGGGGTGGATTAATCCTTGTCTGATGTGGGGCCTCTGCCCACAAGAAGCTCACCTTCTGGTGGGGAAGGCAGACATATGGCTGATGTTTGCAGTCTAGCCTGTTGAGGGCTGTGATGGAGGAGTGGACAACGTACTTTGGGAGCACCCTGCCTCAGGGGCATTCCCTGTTCCTCCCTATGTCCCCAAGTGAGACTCTCTCCTGCCTCAGAACTCTCTTTTCACTTTGCTTGTTCCTTGCTTATGGATCTTAGCATTTTATGTCTCGTTTTGGTTAGTTGTGAATGGGCCTCTCTTCCTGCCAGATCTTGAACTCCACAACAGGGGCCTGCCTTCTTTGTCTCTGTATCCACAGCGCACAGCACATGGTTCACGCCGATCAGCCCATGTCGACATCATGAACTTTGGGAAGACAGTACATTTTATATGCTTGGGGAGAGGTACATAGGTGGGATAGAAACATCTATAGCAACAACTTGTTTTTCAAAACAGAAACCTACATTGGGATTTTAAGGTTTCATTCAGTTTTGTTCATTTGGAAAAAGTCAACATTCTTTATCGCTTCTTTGACTAGAAGAAACCCCACAGTTGGGGAAATAGCTTCCAAAGCCACGTTCTTCTTGCTTTGGTAATTTTAGCTCATTCAGGGCTCAGGTCCCAGCTTGGCATTGTCAGTCCAAATAGATCACTTGCTCCAGAAATGCTTTGGAACTTCTACAAAGTTAGCAGTGAAGCAGGGGACTAGTCAATTTCATATGTAAAGATCGTTACATGTCATCAGTGGGAAACTGCCAACAAGAGGATTTTTTTTTTTTTAAGTGAGTGAAAACTTTTAATTTAGGTTTTGACATGTTTTGCTGATATACATTGGATCAAAGATTGGAACTTGCCTGCTATCATCTGTTGCAGATTCTACGGGAATGTTAACCATTGAAGGTTCAGTCTGATGTGACTTCTCAGTATTCAAGAATCACATATTTGTTACAACTAAATAGTATGTGCTGCAGAGTGCTTCAGAGTTCTGGTTCACAAGCTGAAAGAAAACATTGTCCCAGGCAAGTTGCTTTTTTGTGTGGTGTTTGGTTATTCAAGAGCACACTAGTTTTTATTTTTAAAGACACACCAGAAAAGTGAAATTCAAATTGAGGTCTTTGACTCCAAGGCCAACTCTCTTTTCAGTATGCCTACTACCTGCTTTGTCAGATAAGCTCCTTAGAGACAGAAGATGTGTATACTCTTCTTACCAGAAAAACACACATAACCCGAAGAGGTTTTCGTTAGTTGATTTAAGCTCTGCAAGTATTGAATTATACCAGGTGGTCAGCCTTATATACTGGAGGGAAATGTAGGCGGAGGAATAGGTATCATTTTTGTCTACTGAATATTTATTATCTACCAGGTTCCAGGTTCAGTGCACATACTCTACATCCTTGTGAGATGAAGCTTTTTATTTTACCCAGGAAAAGAGAGCTATTTAAGCAATTATTTAATGAGTGCTGTAGGCTCCAGGCAGTGGGCTAAGTCTTCCTACATAGACTGGGCTTGTGGAGAAGTGTGAGTCCAAAATTCTGAGACCTAAACTAAGGCTGTGATGTCATGGTGGATCTGAGATGTATCAAGGAAGGAGAATCCAAGGGACTTGGTAACTGACTGGTTGTCTCCCTCTCTTAAGGAGGACACTAGAAGAGCAGCTGGTTGAAAGGGGAAACGACGAGTTTAGTTTGAGACCCGTTGAATCTTAGGGGCCCATGGAACCTCTGGGTGGATGTGCCAGGAGAGCAAGTGGGCATGTGGTCTGAGGTTCAGAAGAGCACTCCAGGATGAAGATCCCAACTTGAAAGTGATGAGCCATGGGACGGCTGATGCCACAGTGGGGAAGGGTGCAGAGTGACAGAAGCATGCAAGGGCAGAACTCTTCAGAACATCAGCTTCTAGGGGCAGAGTTGAATGAGAAGAACCCAAAAATGGTGACTGGGAAGGAGCAGCCAGAGATGGACTGATGGGTGTCCTGGAAACCAAATGAGGAGAGGGGTCTTTGGATCCCAGATCTAGGCTTATTTTTGTTTCTTTTAACTACACAGCAACTACTTTTCCTCTGTGCTCACTGGTAAGACATAGGATAGGACAGCTAAATATATAAGCAGGAAAAAAGATTTGCATGGGATGATATTTTGATAGTTTTCATTTTCTGAGTTTTGTACCATGGAGCAAGGATCAGACTTGTTTTGGGGGACCCTGAAAGCAGAGTTAGGACCAGAGAATGGAATTCATAGATTGGTGAGAGCAATATAATAATAGCAAAGAGAACAGACAAATTATGGAAGGGGGTTCCAGTATGGTGCTGAGCTAGCTCCCTGTCACCAGAGGCAGAGAGCAGGTCAGGGATATTTTAGAATGGAATCTTGCACCACAGAAGAGTTTGGTTAGATGACTTCTAGGTCACTTTCTTAAGCACTGAGGAGGAAATGTTGGAGAGCTGAAAGAGGATGAACTTTGAAGTCAGATAGTCTACATTCGAACTGTGACTCTGCTACTTAGAAGCTATGTGACCCTGGGGAGATTACTTGACTTATCTAAATTCCAGGTGCTCGACTGTAACATAGACATAGTAATCACCCACTTGTCCATTGTGTTATTTAGCAAGGTAATATGGAAAAGTGTCTGGCATATAGTAGGTTCTCATTAAATATAGACAGCTGTTAGGAACTGTAGTGGGCTAATAGTCAGTGAGAGAAGAACAGCTTGCTTAGTTGTGGGTACCGCCCTTCATGGAGAGGAGTAATTTAGAGGAACAAACACACGTAAGGAGCATACAAGTTTAAATTTAAACTGTGTGTTTTAACTCCTCCTGGGGCTTAACCTAAGCATGAAAGGCTTACTATTTCCCCCCATGTTTTGCCCCTCTGTGACCCTATGCGTGGGGCCATTTATCACTATGGCAACAGTCCTGGTAAAGCACATGAAGGCAGCTGGACAAATGATCCAACAGAATGAGGTTCTTAGTCTTGTCTGTGCCCTAGCCCTGTGCCAGGGCCAGTGTGTTGTGGGAGTGAGAGCAAGGACACCTACTGAAACCTGGCCAGCAATTCCCTCTCTCCCGTTTTGCATGTCCTCGGTAGGGCATTTCTTCAAATATGCCCAACTGGAGAAATCTTATAGATCATCGACACTCTTACTCTGGACTGCACAGATGAGAAAGAGACCTAGAAGTCCCTGTGGCTGGCAAGTGGTCACACAGCCAGAAGGACTATGAGGTTTTCTAGTCTAGTCCCCATGTTTTACAGAAAAGAAAAGCAAAAGAGAGGACTAGTCACCCAGCAAGTTAGTGAGGCTTAATCGAGTATCTCCTGATTTCTTTCTGCTACACCACAGCAGGGCACTCTTATTTTTTGTTGTCTTGGCTGGGTATAATCTTTGAAACTTGAGAATTTTGTCTGCCTTGGATTTTGTGCAAACAGACACCATAGGCCAGAGAATGCAATGTGCTTTTCTGTGGCATATCTGTTTTTAATGCAAACATAAACTTTACAGGATTTTTGTGTCAGTGAAAAACTTTAAACTTGCATGTAGATATTTATAAGACAAAACCTTTGTGAAACATTTTCTCTTTAGCCTTTCAGAACTTCATCCTAGCTAAGAAAGCCACACCAAATTAAGCTCTCTGACATTGCATTATTTTTATTATCTAGCCTGATTATATGTAAAATGGGAGTCAAGACAGTGTTTCTTCCATTTTAACTATACTGTAAATTTTTTAGGGGTGTCTTCAATTCTGAAGAGAGACTTGCCTTGAGTTTCCTGTCTACCTCCCTGTTTTTTCTAAAACACCATTTGTTTATTACCATGCTTCCATTTTTTTTCCTAGTGGTAAGTTTGATGGAATGTTTCTCCCTGTCAGATTAATAACAAATGCCAAGTTCTGCTATATTTTTGAAGAGCAGCTGTTACTATGTTTTTATAAGAAAGTTCTTTACAGCTTTGAATAGAGACCCTATTGGGGGATTATTCAGAGCTTGGTAGCCTTGATACACTTTGTAGTTCAGGAGTTTGGCATCAAATCATATTTATATAGTGTTTAGTTCAATTTGGGAATTCATCATAGCATTCTCCTAGGCTGTAGACAAGGTCTTGAGAGAAAGGCAGGCACTTTGGAAGTTATATTGACAAAGTCATCATTTTATCTGTGTCTTTTATTTCAGTTGAGAAAGTTCCAGCAACTTGGTACTTTTTCTCTCGTTTTATAGGATAATTAGGTGATAGGAACAGGGTCTGAGTATCAAAAAAAACTTGATTTGAAATTCTGCCTCTGCTATTTGTGTCTTAGGAAAGCCACCTCCCTTCTTTGAGCCTCAGCTTCTGCTTCAATAGAATTATTGTAGAGATTAAATATAGTGATGTTTGTGAAGAATTTGGCACAGGGTCTGGCACATAGTAGGTGATTATTCAGTATTTGTTGAAGGGATGAATGCAATTAGCTGACATTATAGTAGCTAGACAGGAGGAGAAAGATGATGCCCAAATCTCTGGTGGTTTTCCTTGCCCTGGAGACAAGAGTCAGAAAGTTAGGATTGGTGATGATTGTCTCTTTGGAGGCTACACATTTATTTTTGTTTGCACTAAAACTGATTATTTGGCTTTAAGCTTGGAGCTATTGCAAAGGCAGACTGACTGGAGGGCTTTCTTCATCTTTCCCAGTCAACTGCTAGTTTCTTCTGAGAATTTCCTGGAATTCAAAGCCAGAAGCATATTCCAAAGTCACGTTAAAACGCCACATGAAGTATTTGCTGTCTTAGATGAGACACAACACCGTTCACTTTCATTCATATGACCAGGCAAGAGTTACAGCTTCTTGTCACCCCATGTTCCATCTCCTCCTCACACCTCATCCATTTGCTTGCCACTGCCACATTAATCTTCCTAAAACCTCTCTTTCATCATGTCTCAATCTATGTCAGATACCTGTAGTGGTTCTCTTTGCCATGGGGACAAAAGCCAAATACAAGGGTAGCCTAGCAGCCACTATTTGTTGCACATCTGTGACAAAAAAGGCACTGTGCTTGGTGCTGTACATGCACTATCTCTTTGGAAAACATTTTATTATCCCCACTTTACTAATAATGAAACGAGACTCAGACAGGTTAAGTAGCTTACCCAAGCTCCCACAGTTAGTATGTAGCAAAGCCAGAATTCCAAATCAAGACCACCTGATTCAAAAGACTGGGCAGTTTTTACTAGATACTGGCCTCCCTCTCACTATCGTTTCTTGTTATGACAACACTGAGTGTTCAGTAATCACTGGATGTGAGGCTCTACGTTCAACTCAGAATGAGGGTTTCAAAAGCTTAGAGACCAGAGGTTTGCCCTGTGTGAGCCAGTATCTCTCAGGAAGTCAAACCTTGCATTCTGGTTGGGGTTCTTGGCACATACTGGGTAAGGGCCCAAAATGCAAAGACCTCTTAGCATATGCTGAACACAGAACAGGGCTCAGTAAATGTTCACTGCCTACAGAAAAGGATAAGCGGAGGCCTCAGCTCCTCCTGAGCCCTCATCAAGGGAGCATGGGCCAAGGCAGACACTGGTAACCATTAGGAAGAAGCCAGGTGGTGGCTAGCTCTCCGGGGAGCCTCAAGATCCCTCTGGCCCAGCATCAACACAACCAGGATTCAGGCCAGGAGGCATATGATTCAAGGTGCTATCTGCTTCTTCCCTTTTCTTGAACTCACTGCTGTCACTTCAGAGCTTCCTGGCCTGCTCAGCCTAACTTTGGAAAGAACTCATTCAAGCCCTGAGGCCTGGCTACAACCTCTTTCTATTTTGCCTGGTGATGGTTACTGCTTTCTCAAGACTTCCCAGGGACAGAATGGTCTGGCAGGAAAGCAAGAGGAAAGTGGTCTTTTGCTTTGAGCTTCAGGCTGGGAATTTGGATATCCTTACCTGTAGCCATCATTCACTCATTCATTCAGCACTTACTCTGGCTCTGCTATGTTCCAGTCATATGTTTAGAGGGGATGAGAGCATGGGCTTAGAAGGCAGACAGACCCATATCAAATCCTGGCTCTGCACCTTGCAGCAAGGTGACTTTAGGGAGGAGCTTTTATTTCTTTGAGCCTCATTTATTCTTTTTTGGCAAAAAAAATGCAGCTGATAATACCTACTTGTAGGGTTGATGTGAGGTGTAGTGATCCACGTGAAGGTGTCTGTTACGTAGTAGGCATTCCACAAATGGGAAACTACTTTTTTAGTCGAAATATATTTCATATAACATGAAATTTACAATTTTAACGTGTGTGCAGCTCAGTGTTTTTCAGTATATTCACAGTGCTCTGCAACCATCACCACTATTTAATTCCAGGACATTTTCATCACCCCAAAAAGAAATCCCTGTTACCCACTGAGCATCACTTCCCATTGCTCCCTTCCCCCTGCTATGGCAACCACTAATCTACTTTCTGTCCCTATGGATTTGCCTATTTTAGACATTTCATATAAATGCACTCATATATGTGTTCTTTCTTTCACTTAGCATAACTTCAAGATTCATCTATATTGTAGCATGAATCAGTATATCATTTCTTTTTTTGACTGAATAGTATTTTCTTGTATGTCTACTACATTTTGTTTGTCCATTCATAAGTTGATGGACATTTGGGTTCTTTCTACCTTTTGGCTGCTGTCAGTAATACTGCTGCGAACATTTGTGTACAGGTCTTTGTGTGGACATGTTTTCATTTCTCTTGAGTACACACTTAGGAGTGGAATTGCTGGGTCATATGGTAATTCTGTGTTTAACTTTTTGAGGAACTGCCATACTGTTTTTCACACAGCAGCCCCATTTTACATTTCCACCAGGAATTTATGAGGGTTCTAATATCACTACATCCTTCCTGACACTTGTTATTTTCCTTTTTTTTTTTAAAAAAAATGTAGCCATCCTAATGAATGTAAAGTGTTATCTCATTGTAGTTTTGATTTGCATTTCCCTCATGACTGATGATGTTGAACGTCTTTTCATATGCTTATTGGAATAGCCTCTTTTTATTATTCTTTCATTAAACATTTTTTGTTTGATGGTTCCCTATTGTTCGGATAGTTCTATGATATGGGCCCTGCCCTGAGGTTACTCATACTCAGTGGGGAAGGCAGACCTCTAAGCAGATAATTGCGACATAGTAAGAGAATAGACTACAGAGAAGGTATGTATAGTGTGTAATGGGACCTTTGAGGAGGAAGGAGGAGATGGGTGGGTGGAAGCTGAACAGAGCTTCCACCCAAGGAAGGGAAGTCACATAAGGAAGGGAAGGGGCATTTCAATTTGATGGACGGACGAGGATGGAACCTTAGGTATAGCTGGCGAAGGGCGGGGCCTCCTGTCACCAGGTGGAGAGCGTCACCCATCCCAAGCAGGCAGCTGGGCAGGTCTGCACCTCAAGAAGCAAGCCCGCCCCGGGCCCCAAGCCAGCAGGCAGTTCCTGCTGAGGTTTGTCATCCATTGTGTGTTTGTCTGCATGGCACTCTTTTATTTTCAAGGCACATTTACTGAGCTGATTTGATCCCCATTTCTACAAGAGGAGAAAAATGACACTTGGTGAGATAGCAGCTTGGCTGACTTCTCACACCTACGAAGTGGCAGAACTGGACTTGGGTTCCAGGTGTTCTGAATCCTAGTTTTTCCTACACCTGCAGGCTCAACCTCAGCTCTTCTCGAGCTGGCATTCAAGGCCATTTATTCTCTGTCCCGACCACCTTATTTTCCTTCCACATCTCTCCCTCCTGCCTATAACTGAACCATCTTTTATAACCACTGCAGTCTAAATATTTTCCCAACCTTCCTCTTTTGGCTTCTGTTTTTTCCCCTTTTGTGTGGTCTAGATTTTTGCCACCCTTAAATGGCTATTCTTTTATGAGCACCAACTGTTGAAATGCCATTCACTCTGCCCA
Source organism: Propithecus coquereli (assembly GCF_000956105.1). Classification (NCBI taxonomy): domain Eukaryota; kingdom Metazoa; phylum Chordata; class Mammalia; order Primates; family Indriidae; genus Propithecus; species Propithecus coquereli. Next base: position 18,935,484 of record NW_012138302.1, read on the forward strand.
AGTTCTTAACATACAAAATTTGATCATCTTCACAGCATTCTGGCAATGTAATTTGAAATTATTTACTTCAAGTCACAGATGAGGAAATGGGCTTAGAGAAGTAAAGTAACGCGTTCAAAATCACCCAGCAAGTAAGGATTCCAGCTCAAATGCCACCTCCTCTCTCAAAAGCCTTCCAAGGTTATACTGACAGAAGTGATCTCCCTTGTTCCTGAAATCCTGTAGCACTCACTTCTCCCTTATTCAAACTCAGCATTTGAGATCTTGTGTTATCTTTTCATGGGTTTTTATCTTGTTTACCCAACTGGGTATTCATTCATATCCCTAGGACCTAGGACCTAGGTATTCGTGTCCCTAGGACCCAGCCTAGATCTTGCAGAGTAAATTCTCAGTAAATGTTAAGCTGAGGAGTAAAAGGAGGAAAAGCTCTGGACCTGGATTATGTGGTCTGGATTTTTCTCATATTCACGTTACGAAACTAATTTCTGTGACCTTGCACAATAGTGAGCTCTCCAGGATGGGACCCTCTCTGTCCTGCCCCTCTTTTATTCCTGGGCCCGATTGTTACATGGATGGATGCAAAGACTTCACCATTTAAAAACTCATTTTTCTTATCTGCAATTTGAAAGCGTTGAATGAGATGATCTGAGGATCGTTTTCCATTCAAATATTACCTAGTTTCGTGTGTCTGAATGATTACTTCTCTCCACACCAACATAATCCTAAGCTACAGAGTTTTGTCTCAGGGAGGCAAAGCATAGCTTGCCATGTCTAGTTTGGTGGCTGCATCTCAAACCTTTGCCCTTGAACTTGTCAAACTGAAGACTAGCCTAGGACCTTTGCCCCAACACATTCAGAAGTCCTAATACCACCCTATTGTTCTCTCTCTTTCCTTCTTTCTCTCTCTCCCCACCTCTTTGGGCTTTCTTTTCCATGTATATGTGTGTGTGTGTACATGCGCACACACACACACACACACACACACACACACCATTTCAGGATAATTTCATTTGAAGCACTTTATTTAGGTTTTACGTTCTAGCAGCTTTGTGGCTTAGAAAGAGTCAATGATTTATAGGAGGGAAGCTGTTGCTCTTTTAGAAAAACCAAAGTCCTTGCTGTTGTTTGTGCCTAAGCCAGTGGATGTATTTTATAGGCACAACAAGAACAAGAACAGGCCATTCTTGTGAAAACAGAACCCAAGGATTGCTCCTCTGCGCAGTGGTAAAGGCCATTTTCATCGATAGAGGGTTGTTAACAAAAACACCTCTTTTTTTCCTAGGCAGTTCCTTTACACTCTATACTCTGCTTAAATCGTTTCTTTGTTTTTTAAATTAAATCTTTATTGATGTTATGCTTAACAGAATAAAATGATTCACAGCATATCGATAATATTAATTATAATATGTCATTCCTTGAGTGCCCAGTGTGTACCAGGCACTGTTTGGTGAGTTGTGTGCATTATTGCTCTGGTCCCCACAACTCAGCACCCCCTATAACTCCTGTTACAGAGGAGAGACCTCAGCTCAGAGAGACTAAAGCCTTCTCCCACCTCTCCTTGCCCTGTCATAGAAAAGCTAAAGTTCATACTCGGGTCTCTCTGATACTGGAGTCCTACCTTTGGCCATCTGGGGCTCCATTCCTGAGACCCTTTGGGAAGATTTAGCATTTGAGGACATTCTGGAATAGTTATGTGCTTATAAGCAGCCTTCTCAGCTTCACTAACAAGTTATGAGGAGAGAAGCATGGCCTGGGAGAAGCATAAGAGCATGTTTAACACATGCATGTGCACATGTGCGCGCGCACGCGCGCACACACACACACACACACACACACACACACACACACACATACACATAGATCCTTAGAGACTGGATTTAACCAGCTACCTGGCTACATGCTATATCCAGCATTGGACAACATGCTAGAAAAGGCACTTAGGATGTAGCATGTAGTGGGAACCTTTGAGGAATATAAGAAAATGTAATTTCTATAGTCTCAGGTCAAGCCCAGAGTACCAAGTATTTTGTCACAAGGGGCCAGGCCAGTTCCAGAGCAGGTTCACATTTCTACCTCCAGAGCCCTCCTGTTTGAGCTTTTACTTTTGACATCTCCAGCAAGAGACAGATCTGGGAAGTACAGTTTGAAATGTGTGCAGAAAAAGAAATAAAAAAAAACAAAACACCTCTCTTAGATGATCTGGGGTTGGGCTTAAAGAATGAGAAATGAGGAAAAATAATATCCTGTCTTATGTGTATGGCACTTTACAGTTTGTAGTGTACTTCACTGTGTGTTGTGAGCACACATAAGCACTGGACAAGGTGCTAGGGGTCTGTTTCCCACTCCCTATCTCTTTCTCAGACTCACATCATGGGCCTACCTCTTCCATTCTCTGGGTTTGAGCTTCCTCATCTGTAAAATGAGAGAGCTGGACAACTTGCTCACCGAGGTCCCTCAAACTCTGTCATTCTGCGATTTGATACCAGTAAAAAGGCAATAAACATTACTTGTTACTTTTCCCAATCTGTCTTATTTCAGCCTGTTTTGTGTGTCCTTCCAGTTTACGCCTTACCACCAAAAGAGCTATTATCCCTTTCATGCCTGTTGATACCTGGGTTGGCAGAAACCCACCAAGTTCTCCTGGGAAGACACTTGGCTTAGAAAGATCTCAATTGTTGAGGGGTTTATTCATGTGCCAGTTAAGCTTAGACCAGATAGCAATCTAAGGGCCATTCCAGTTTCAAGATTCTAGAATTCCATAAAAGGCCTAGCTCTAAGATATACTTAGAGAAACCCCTAAGCAAATTCATTGAATGCTATTTTAATACTTTGTATGGCAGTGCTTCTAGCAAACACCCTTGATCCTAGAGTTTGATCTGCACTCCTCTTATTCGGATCTCTGCATGCAGGAAGAAACAGGCCTTGGGTTTGTTTGCTTTCCTTTTTAACTGGTCTGGCCTCAATTATTTTCTAGCGTTTGAGGTTTGGGGCATTTTGAATTCATAATGACTCATTTTGACTCATAATGAACCTTGTTCTCTTGATATGCATTTTAGAAGACAAATCTGACCTTGAAAACAGTGTGATGCAGAAGAAAATAAAAATCCCCAAACTTTCTCTTAACCACGTAGAAGAAGATGGGGAGGTTAAAGATTATGGGGAAGAAGATTTACAGCTTAGACACATCAAGGTAACAAAATCTTTTCTGGTTTTGGAAGTATGTGGGAAAATTTTCTGATTCCTCATAGCTAAAGAATTTGTCTGGCCTCCTCTCCCCATGTAAATGTCCCCTAGTGTCATAGGCCATGATTTTTTTTGAGGTAGGGGAGGCTTGGGACAACTAGTGTACGTTTGCCTTGCTGGCCAACTTTCCAGGGAGCCCTGAATCCTGCTGTGCCACCAAGCCTGGTCCTGTTTGCACAGTCGCTACAGTGTCATCACTGTTGGAGATTTGGAACTGTGTGTTTCTCCCTGGCCCACAGATCTGGAGAGGTCACTGCTGAGCTCCAGGAATGTTAAGCAGCTGTTCTCGGGCAGCAGTTTAGAGCCAGTCACTGTCAGATTGCCCAAACAGCTAAGGGTGGACTCGTTGGGAAGTACAGAGGGGATTTGTGGGACCCTGGGTTAGACAAAAACTTTTGCATAAGGTTGCATCCTTGCTGTGTGCCCCATTTGGTCTCCCCCAGCCTTCACTTTGTAAACCTGCTGAAAATCTTGTTCAGCAAGCTAGCTATTTTTGTGCAGTAGCTACTCCAAAGGAAGGGAGGGGGAAGAGAAGGAAGGATACCTTCTGCAATGACCATGGTCTGATTTTGGACACGAGGTCAAGGACATTCCCAAGGCATAGTTCAAAAGATGCAGTTGAGTTTAGTTCATGGCATTCATTGCACTCCTGCCTGGACCTGGCACTGTGCCGGCCCCAGGGGTCATGGAGATTAGCCAGATAAGGTCCTGCCTCCAGAGGTCTCATAGTATGATAATGCAGCCAGATGTCTAAGTGACCATTACAATTTTAGCTGATAAATTCATCTACACTAGCAGACACTTATCCCAGCAGATAAAATGACATAGGATTTTGTCACGTAGCTCAATCTCAGAGTCATGGTTTTGTTTTGTTTTCCTTAAGTTCCCTGAAACTTAGTGAGAGGTGTCTGGAATCTTACACCCTCAGTTTTCTGCACCTCCCACAAATGGCCCCAGTCAGGAGAGCTCCTAACCCTCCTCCCCTGGGTAAAGAATTCAGTGGGTCCTATAACTCCAACTGCCCCTCAGTGGGAGCTTTGTGCACTTGAACTGGAATTTCCTCAGGCAGCTGAACCCCGTACCCCTGGGTAGTCCTGGATACTTCCCTTCTAAATGAACTTTCCTATCTGTATCCACTGTCTTCTGAGGGAGAGGCTGGCAGATACGGGGGAAAGAGCCTTGTGCTGGAAGTTGGGTTCCAAATTCTAGTTCTGGCTCTGTCTGTAACTTGCCCTCTCTAGGCCTCAATCTCCTCACCTGTAAAAAGAGGAAGTTAGGCTGAAAGTACCTTTCAGTGCTAGCATTCTTTGAACTTTTCAGTTGAGTAAACATTTATCAAGCGCCTACTGAGTACCAGTTCTGAATAGGCAGTGGAGAAACAGAGAAAATAAGACATGGTCCCTGCCATACATTAGAGTGAATTAGAGTCTTTAACATCCTTCTGAACTAAAGCATTCTTGACAAAAAGAATTACATGATGGAATGCCTTTTTTGTTGTTTTTTGCTGTTGAAGAGATTTGAGTGTGATTCCCCTTGGGTGGCTTGGCCTGGCCCGATTCCTCCCCGATTCTGCAAACATATATATTGAACGCCCCCATGAGCAAGTCAGTACCTCGGCATTGTGGGTGGGCGAGGGGTGGAGAGTTGGGAAGGGCGGTCATGGTATGTGCATCTCAGAGGCAGAGTGGTGAAACAGAAAAAGTGCTGGCCTGGGAAACCAGGATCCTGGTTCTGCCACCAACGGATTGTATGGCTTTGGGCAAACCCGTTTCCCACTCTAGGCCTCTGTTTCTCCATTTGTAAAATGAAGGGCTTTGACTAAGTGTTTGCACAGGTTTCTCGAAGCACTGATGTTCTGTGGTTCTGTGATTTTAGGATTGTCTGGGGAAATATTGAGCTGCAGTCCAAGAAAGTCCCAGCTGCCCTTGCCTGAACTGATTCTCGTTGTCCTACACAGAGACCTGAGGGGCGGAAGCCGAGTGAAGTGGCGCACAAGAGCATCGAGGCAGTGGTGGCCCGGCTAGAGAAGCAGAACGGCCTGAGCCTGGGCCACAGCACGTGTCCAGAAGAGGTCTTTGTGGAGGCCTCGCCGGGCACAGAGGACATGGACAGTCTGGAAGATGCTGTCGTGCCCCGGGCTCTGTATGAGGAGCTGCTGCGTAACTACCAGCAGCAACAGGAAGAGATGCGCCACCTCCAGCAGGAGCTGGAGCGGACTCGGAGGCAGCTGGTACAGCAGGCCAAGAAGCTCAAGGAGTACGGGGCACTTGTGTCTGAAATGAAGGAGCTCCGCGACCTTAACCGGAGGCTCCAGGATGTGCTGCTCCTGCGGCTTGGCAGCGGTGAGTGCCCCAGCAGGCCACCTACCACTCCACATGGGTGGAACACGTCATGCAGCTCCTCTCCCAGGAGGGAAAGGAGGAGAGGCAGGTCAAGTACCCCTGAGGCTAGGAAGGACAGACACTTGGCTCAGCAGTTGCTCCAAGGAGAGTCACCCTGTTTCACATTGAATCTGAGAGGAGCTTATGTGTGCAGCAGCCTGAGCTATGGGAACAGTAGGGAACATGGCTCAGAGAACGAGAGCTGACAAAATATTTGTCACTGTTCATTTATACATTCATTCAGCAAATGCAGTACCAAGGATTGTAGGGAACCTTTCCAAGGAGGTTTCAGAATAGTAAAGACACCTAGACATGATCCTAAAAACATTACTTCAAGTCAGAAAGTGATAAATGCTACAGGGGGATGCTGATAAAATGATATGAGAGTTCAGAGAATGGAAAGGTTATTTGTAACCGAGGGTGTGGGGAGACTTTCAGGAAGGAGGTAGGCCTTGAACTGGGCCTTGGTGGGTGTTCAGTGTTTCAAGGTGCAAGAGGAGGCCAAGGGTGACACTCATGACTGTGGGAAAACACCTTGAGCATACTAAGAAGGAATCCTGCAAATGATGGTGGAAGGCCTTGAAAACTGTAGCAGCCTGGGGTACCTGGACTGTTTGGTAGGAATGGGAAGCATTAAAGAGCTTTTGAGCAGGGAGACAGATGACCTTAGGGAGATGAGTATAAAGACGTATAAAACTCCTTTGGTTTGCTCATACAAGAACTTAATAGGCTCTTATATTAACTAACCAGGTTTTCTCATCTAAAGTGGTTTAGAAGCAGGAATTGGGGAAAATTTGAAGGGCAGCAGCTTTGGCAGCAGGAAAAAATGACTGCTTACCAGAGAAGAAGAGACAGAGGAACTCTTTCAGAACATAAGAATCCAGAATTATAAGACAGAGGGCAATCAGTATTGAGGAAATCAGTATAATATAAGTTCATAGCCTCCATAACCCCTAAAGACAATAATTAATAACCCTTAGGCAGTGTGTTTTGCTTGAAAAAGGGAATAATCTACTCTAGAAACACAGGTTCAATCCCCCAAAGTTTAAATCAAATATAATTTTATACTCAAGAAGGAAAGTTTCCATTATCTAGATAATAAATTGATATGTAAAGCTTCATCCCTCTTTGATTTGTTTATATAACAAATTACTCTACCCTACTTATATTTGTAGGTGCCTTTTGCTTCTTAAATTATGTCCCCAAGGCAGTGTCTCAGCAGATCTTTGGATGGCCCAAGAAATCAACAGAGTCTTTTTCTTGCCCTTGTCACAGAGAAAGAAACTAGGTTGGGATTTACCCAAAAGTCATGTGGGGAGGCAAAGGCAGAGCTCTGTCTCAAACCAAGTCATCTGATTCATGGGCTGGTAGTTTTCCCACTCCCCAGCTCTGCCATTGCTTGGCCACTGTCCCAAATCATAGCCTATAGAGGTTCACAGGGACACTAAAGGTCACATATGGTTTTGAACTTCAGAAGTTATTGAAGTTCTTTATTAAAATGAAATCTCAAAGATAAACCATAAATGTAAAAATTTGAGAAAGCTGTGTTGGTTGGTCTTTGAATTGGGGGGCGGGGAGAACTGAATTTTCAGAGAGAAAAAATATTTCACAATCTTAAAATGAATAATTTTGATTTCCATTGTGCTCTGAAGGCTTCCTTTTGTAAACTTCTTGGTGGGGGGGTGGGGAAAGTACACTACCAACAAAAACTCTTCACACCATTATTTCAATTCCCAGGGAAACTATCTGTTTTGCATATCTTGAACTAAGTTTAAACTCCAGAAACCACTCATAAGCCTCTGGGGCAGTAAGACACTCTGCAATTTACATTATTATGTACTCTTTTAGTCCTAAAACAGATAAACTTGACCCCACCATAGTTTCAGTGTCTTGATCTTTCCAGGCTCATCCCACAGGTCCTGAATGCTATTGCAAGGGCCAGTGGCTAACTCTTCCCTGATCTGAGTCATTGTCATCATCACAGTGGAATGGACTGAACATAAAGCAGTTCAAGCCACAAGTATGTGTGGAACACCCACCCTGTGCTCTCCAAGCTGGAGGCATCCTGGAATATCATACCCACTGTCCCTGAAATCTTAAAGTCAGTTGATTAACACATGTTAATTGGAGAATGGTAATGTGCCAAGTTCTAAGATAAATCCACAAGAATATAATAGAAGGATTTCTACCCTTAAGAGGAGATTGTATGTTTTCATGGAAAGAATATAGTCTTTGGAAGCAGGCAGTCCAGGATTCAAATCCCAACTTCCCCACTTGCCAACTCTTTAGCTTTGGAAACCTTTTCTTCCTTTTTTTCTTTTCTTCCTTCCTTTCTCTGACCTTTTTTTCTTGCACAAATACCTACTGGTCTCCTGCTGTGTGCCAGGCATTTTGCCTAGCGGTGAGAGTTCAGTATATTTGGATACAGCCCTTGCTGTGTGTCCTTGAGGAGCTCAAAGTTTGATGAGAGAGACAGGTACTACAACAATCAATGAGAGCACGGTACATAAATGTCACCACAGGGACAAAAGCATAGAGGATTTTGGGACAGCAGAGGAGGAGCACCTACCATATTCTGGAGGATTAGGAAAGAAAGATTTCCTAAAGGAAACAACTTCTAAGCTGAAGCCCGAAGCATGAATTTTTGCTGAGGGCAGAAGTGAGTGGGTGGGGAAGAGTGAGGAGCAATCTAGGCAGAGAGCGCCTCTCCAAGGCGTGGTGTTCTCTTCTGTAAAATGGGAATGGTAATATCCCCCTTATGTCCTTGTGACACACAGCACAGTCCCTGACATTCCGTTGATGCTTCATTGCTGTTGGCCCCTGTTCCACATCATTTAGTGGAAGACCTCAGGGTTCACTTTGGCTTTCAATTTGGGCTCTCCCACCCAGTAATTGGCTGTATGACCTTGGATAAGTTAACTTCTCTGCCTCTCATGATCTTCCTATATTATAGAAGATAAAAGAGGTTATATATGTTTGTTCATTTGTTTATTCAATCAGCTAACACTGAATACGTTCTAAACCTAGGAACTTGAGGAGATACAAAGAAGACTGAGACTTTGGAAGGTAGGGAGAGGGCAGTGAAGGAGGTAAACATAATTAAAATGCAGGGTAACCAGTGCTGGGGGAAGGGCTACCATTTAAAGGTAGAACTCTCTTGGTGAATCTTGGGAGATACCCACTTGTCATAACAACTCTCAATCTGTTAACACCACCACAAAACAAGGCAGGGAATAGCTAGAAAGTGAGCAAGAGACCTTTGCCTGACCCTCAGCTTCACATGCTCTCTAAGGAACACATCCTGGCCAGGGGCTGATGTAGAGCCTGGGCTTGCCATTCTCTGTGCCCTGGGCCCAGCTTGAATGTTGCTTTTGGAAGCCTATCCTTGAGTATTTTCATCTACCCACCTCACCTAGGACCCAGCTCAAGGGCCTTTGTCCAGCTTGAGTGCTGGATCATTCACACCATAACAAGACCAGGAAGGCCATCTGGTCAGGAAGTGCTCAGTTTTAGAAGGAAATCTACCTACTTGGAAGAATCTTTGCTGATTCGCCCATGCAGTGGGGTCGCAGGCGGTGGATGGGAGGGAGCTGAGAGTAGTAGTCTACCCTCTTGAGTCTGATGGGGACCTCAGAGTAGGAAGTGGGTCCCTTCAGCAGCCAGGAGTTGTAATGGTGCACTTTGTAGAGGTTGGGGTTAGAAAGGTGGAGTCATGCACAGAGGGTGGGGAGTAGCAGCAAGTTGGTATAAGATTGTTCAGAGGCTTCACTGGATGATTCACTTCTTCATTTGTGCATTTGTTCGTTCTTCTTTCATTCATTCCACAAAAATATACACGATGGATTTAACAGGAAAGATTCTCTGCAGCAGGGAGTCCTGGCATTGTGAACAAACTTAGGATATACACTGTTGCCCTCATTTTGCTGATGAGAAAATGAGCCCGGACAGTGTCACTGGCTTATTCCCAAGGATACCCTGACACCTCGTCCTGTGTGCTTCTCTCTGGACCCTCATCCACACGGCCTACTTTAGCCTTTAGACTTCATTGTTGCCAACATGGGAGTGACTCCTCTGTCCCTCCCCTTGAAAAAAGTTTATCTCTCTTTATAAAACAGAACTTTCCTTTTCTATGTTCTTAGCATGGGTAACAGCCCTTTCTGATGAAAAGGAACCTCACCCTTCTCTCCTGAGGGTCCTTGGTGTCAAAACTAAATGAGAAAGCATATGTAAAGAGTCTAGCCCTGTGGCCAACATATTGTAACTGTCCAATAAGTACCAGTCCCTTTTTCCTTTTTTCCCCTTTCCTGCCCACCACCCTCCTCCAAGGAAGTAAATGCAAAAAGAATGCAAAATGCATAAAGACATTCAAATTTACAAGGTTTATTTGTGTGTGTGTTCATTCATTCTTTCTTTACTCACCAAACATTTATTGAGGGTGTGCTTTGTGCCAGAACTGGGCTAGGTGCTGGAAATATGGAAATAAACAAGACAGAGTCCCTTTTTAAAAACAATTCACAAGCGGGTTAGAGTAGTGTTTCTAAACTGAGGGTTGGCAGTGTCAGAGAATTCCAAGGGGCTGAGGGGAAACAGAACAGTGGAGACCCAGTGGGAAGGATAAGCTCCCCTGTATGAGAATGGAGTAAACTCTAGGGTCTCTGTTTCTCCTCTGCTAGATCCCTTGTTCTTAGAAGGCAAAGACCAAGGCTTAGGTAACCACCTCAGTTTTTAACACTGTGAGTAACCACTTAGGTAATTCATTTTGGTGTGACTCAGGTAACAGTTCAAATAAGACTCCGAATTGCTCTGTGAAGGATGTAAAGAGGAGTACAGTCATCCTTGCCTTCAGGGTACACAGTCTCTCACCTCTCTGACTTCATCACCTGTGCCACAGTCAAGCTATAATTTAATCATTGTTGGTCTCCATTTTCTCTGCTATAAAATAGTTATCTTAAAACCCACCACATACAGGCAGGAGAGCACAGACATGTACACAACGTGACACCAGGCAGAATAAAATCAGTGTAATTGCAGAAGGGAGGTAGAAGATGGTTTTAGGTTTGTGTGTACTTCGTCAGGGAATGGAGGCAGGAATGATGAACTCTGACCAGAAGAGGCATGGGTAATTAGAATAATAACAGTAATTCACACACAGCACTTTACAGGTTTCAAAGCACCTTGACATTTTTATCTCTTGGGCTGTTCTGATATTCTCATTGCAAGGCCAGACAAGGATTATCTCCATTTGGGGGAGGAGAATGTGAAAAGAAGAGATAATGTCCCTGTTGGCCAGATCATAAGCTGGTTTAAAGTTTTGAAGAAAGAGAAAGCTGTTGTGGCCTGCGTATCTGTCTTGGCTCTTTAGAGCTAGATTGCTAACACCTCTGTAACCCTCTGGGTTTGTGCCTTGGGTTCTGTCCAAAGTCTGTTAAAATACCAGCTTTGATCTTTAAAATCCTTTGTGGTCTGAGCTGGTTTCTTTAAGCCCAAGTCTCTGATGTTGCCTAAGAAAAGGCAGCTAATGTCAGCCAAATGCTTCCTGCTGGTTTTCCCCTGTACTGGAGGCAACCTGGGCTTTGGCAACGGATAGATATTACTTAGGTTTGAATCTCACCTCTCTTAATTCCTTACCTATGTAACTTCAAGCAAATGATGTAACCATTCTCAGTCTATGTTTTCTCCTTTATAAAATGGAAAAGCCCACCACATACAGGCGGGAGAACCAGCTCAGTGATTAAGGGCCTGAATAGGCCTTAAGGTCAGAAATATTGCGGTTTTGAACCCTGGCACTGCCATGTTCTAATTTCGTTACCTTGAGCAAGTTACTTAATGTCCTGAGCCTTGGTTTCCTCATTGTAAAACAGAGTGAATGATAATAATAACCATTATTGTTCTTAAGAGGATTAAATGAGCAAATGCAGTAAAGACAGCTGCCCAGAGGCTGGCATGTATTATAGTAAGTGCTCAGTAAGTCCTATATTGAGATGTAGAATCCTTTGAGGATCTACATGAGATATTATGTGCAGTGCTTGGCACAGCATAGGCACTCATTGTCCTGTAGTGGAACACAGATGTGGTTGTCTGACATGTCTTAATCTTTGGTCAATCCCTAATGACTCCTGGAGATTTCCTACTTCTCATTAAGTCCCAGAAATCATATTTGAATAGTCTATTTTACAACTGTGCCTGGACTTGATTTCAAGCTCACTGGTCTGTAGTTTGTAGAATTCTTCCCATCCCGACTCCCCCCACTTTTCCTGGGCAGAATTCCATCTTCCCATCTCTAGTTCGCAACTACCCCTTTGACCCCCTGATTTCTTTCAGACATCACCAGCTGTGGCTCAGTTTCCCCTTTGCCAGGACTCTCTTCCTGGGGCCTGTTTTTCTCAGAGCTCCTTCCATCTCTTTCAGCCCTCCATTTGTTCTCACCTGAGCAGGAGTACTTGAAATTGTTGGGATTTGAGAGAGGACTGAAGAGGATGGGCAAGAGCGGTTTTTCCCAGTCCGGTTTTCACATCCCCACCATACAAGTGAGGCCCAGGAGGCCCACAGGCTGCCTACCCCCCCCCCCCGAGTTAGTGCTCCGGTGGTGCCACACTATTGCGCCCTGGGCCGCCTCTGCTTGGATGGCAGAAGGAGATCTAATAGTGAGAACTGGAGTAGTTTTTCTGAAACATATTGGTCTTCTTTCACTTTGAAGTACTTTTTGGTATTGTTGCCCAAATCAGAATGAACTACAGTTCATCCCAGATAATTTTAAAGGTTGATTTCACAGTGGTTGGACAATTCAGGAACCTCCTTCCCCTTCCCCTCTAGAGTCTATTTTCCTGGGGGAAGGGAGGATGGGGCTGAGGGACAACTCCAGGCTTTCCCTTTGCCAATTGCCCAGGTATCTAGAACATCCAGAGAAAGTTGCTGGACTTTCCCTCATCACCAGGATAGGAACATGCTTCTTCTCCATTAGAGCGGGCTTTGCATTCTGTACAGCCATGTGACAAGACTGTTTTCTGCTGGATTTGCCAGGCAGGAAATGGAGGTGGGAAAGGGTTCATTACGGGCAAGACTTGGCCTCTAGGAACACCTGCTTTGGGCCAGATGCTAAATTCTTTTCATACATAAAACAACCTGAGCAATAGATAAGATCCTCAGATGAGGAAACAGGCTCTGAGAGATTAGGTAACTTGCCTGAGGCCACACACCCAGGAAATGGTAGAACCAGGTTTCACACCGAGGCCTATCTTGCTTACCCATGTATCAGGCAGTCTGATCATTGAGTCCCTCGGCCTCTGTGAGTCTGATCATTGAGTCCCTCGGCCTCTGTGCTTCTGCGGCACTGTTTCTTCTGTCTGCTCTGCTGATTAGACCTTCTTTGTGTACCGCAGTGGGTTCTGGGACTGCAGGACCCTTGAGCTGTTAGACAGATACTTCCTGCTTAATTTAAATGCCCACCATTTCGGGAAAATTCCTAGAGTTTTCATGGAAATTCTCTCTTTAGAGAGAACTCAATGCAACCTTTCACCCCCATCTTATAGGTGGGAAAATTGAGGCCCAGAGAGGGGAAAGAACATGTTTATACCATGTGTAATCTATATATATGGTGTTTTATCAGTATAAAGCAGTGGAATGTTTGTGTTCAGCTGACATGGCTGGCTGGCTGGCTGGCTGGATGGATGGATGGATGAATGGACGGAATGAGTGGGGCTACCAGAAGTCAGCAGTGCCCAGAGACTAGCCACAACCTCCCTTTCTGCTCCAGGGGGCTCTCTGAGTTTGAGAGGTCATTCTTAAGAGTCCTAGGGCCTTAGTCCTGTAAGGAGCCCCAGAGTTCACCTAGTCCAGCCTCCTACACAGGACAGGAAGACTTTTGTAGCCTCCCTGCCAAGCGATCACCCAGCTTCCTGTTCCCCTAGAGACAGTAAGCTCACTCACTGCCTTCTGGTGCAGCCCATCCCATTGTTGGACAACTCTGACTGTAGGGAAATGTTTTTGTGCAGAACATTTTGTTGGATTCTTCCTCTGTTCCAGGACCTGTGCTGGGCACAGAGAAACCAACTTGATAAGCTCTTTTTACTGCCTTAAAGAAGTCACAGTCTCATCAACAGACAGTTGAAATGCAGGATGAGCCTTGCTTTGGTCCTGGGCTTCAGGGTATTGGGAGAGGATACAGAAGAGGATATGTGGCTGGAGTGCGGGGGCTGTGGGTGACTGGGGACGGCCCCAAATTAAGGAACTATCTCAGGCGACAGGAGAGCCTGAACAAAGATTTGGAGTTGTAAGAGAGGCTGGCTTATTCAGGGAACTGAAAGTAGTTTCTGGCTGGATGGCATGGTGGAGGAGTGGGTAGGAGGGAGAGATGAGGCTGTAGACGTAGGTGAGAGCAGGGAGTTCATGGGGGCTCCTCCCCATTGGAGTGACCTGGGGTACAGTCCCTCAATCCCTGAGTTGCTGTCTTCCTTTGAGCCAAGCTAATCAATCAACATTTAGCAAAGACGAATCTCATATGGTCCCTCCTTTGGAAGAGCTCATGGCATGAAGGGAGCATCAAGCAATGTCACTGTCATGGATTAATTTGGTGGGGAGACATCAGCCACATGAGGGAACTCTGCCTCCTCATAACTCCTGCCTGCAGGTGCTCACTGTGCCCACAGCAGCCGCTCAGGACCCTGAGGGCAGCCCTTGTGCCGCCCACCCCACTTATGCCTACCACAACCCCTCGGCCCCCCAACCCAGCCAGCGCTGGTCCATTTCACATGCATTAAGCATATGTGCGGGCCTTTGGTGCTTCTCTGGCAGGATGTTCTGCACAGATGTACCCTGCTATTTGTAAGCTGTCTGGGCCCAGATAGTTGAGTAGGAGGGAGGTAGAAGAACTACAGAGGAAGGTGGCCACGAGTCTTCCCTGGCCACCAGCTGGCAGAGGATAGATTCTGAGCTCCTAGGTAAGATGAATCCTGGTGACCCCTCAGCCCTCTTCCACCATCCCCCTCTCATGATGTGGAGCTCTTCACAGACCCCTGGGAAGGTCATGGAAAGTCAGAGATGAGCTGAGGGTCCCACAGAGTGAGCAGTAGGTGGGAAGCTCTGAAAAGTGCAGTTAGCACTGAAAACCTATAGCATAGTGGAATGAGAAAGTCTTTGAAGTCTGACAACCCTGAACTTGAGCACTGACCACCTGTGTGACTTTTGACAAATTGCTTTACCTCTCTGAGCCTCTACAGAGATAAGATTGATTTTGCAAGACCACTGTGAAGATTAACTTCTTTCACTCAACACGTGTTTAATGAGTGTTCAGTATGTACCAAGGACATCGTGGTGATTGCCGGGGATGTAGAAGTGAGAGAGACTACTCATCCCCTCAGCCTTTATGTTCCGGTCAAGGAGATGTTAAACAAATAATCACATGATGGTGGGGTGAAAAGTGCCATAGAGAGAAAAAAAGAAAGATACTTTCAATGTAAGATATTTTAACAAAAAAGACACTTGGTGGGTGTTGTTCACCTTTCCTTCTCAAATATGTCATTTAAAATGGGTATCTACAATTCCTCAAGTGGGGGAAAACTTTGACCCGCAAGGCCAGTGACCTGGGCCTGCTTCTACTCCCTCTTTCTGGCTGGGTGGGCTTCTTCCCCTTAGAGACAGGACTCTCTCAGGTCCATTCCAGCTCCGCTGCTCTGTAGTTCTGATTCCCTGAGGGAGCGGCCCCTCTGCAGAGGCATCCATGTGAGCTGCAGGGATCTTGCCCACTCCAGGGCTTGTGCTAGAATTGCTTCTCCTGCCTTTGCCCAGCAAAGCCTGCTCCTACCCTCACTCACAGAAGGCACTCGGAAAATGGAGAGGGAGGAGGAAAAGGACCTGAAGAGTCCCTGCCCAATTGCTCCCCCACTCCCCCAGACCTCACTCACTTATCAGAGCCCCAGTCACAGCAGTGATCTCTCCCTCCCCAAATCTGTGCAGATTTGTGGACAGTGAGCCTGTATTTTGTGCTGCTTACCCTCACCATGTGAAGATAACTACTCTGCCCTAGAGCTTCATACCCTACAAGCTCCTGGCTATCCTCCAAGCTCCAGCACAGAAGTTTGTGACCAACCTTGTGAAGCCTTCCTGGTCCCCTCCAGATGTAGCACCCCTCCTTTCTTCTGCTCCAAAGTCTTCATCCTAGCCCTGTCAGCCACATAGGGAGTAACCAGCTGTTGCTTGCCTCTTTCCACTGCTGGACTGGGAAGCGCTCAACGCCACCTAGCCCAGGGCTGGCACTTAGTGTATACTTAGTAGATTCTCACTAAAGGAGTGAGACCAGATTTGTCTCTGCCCTCATTGAAAGCATAATGGGGCCAAGAAGCAGATGCATAGCTACAGCAACAGGGGACCGTGGCCGATGCCTTCTGAGAGAGGATGACAAGGCGAACAGAGGGGTATTCCTCTTCCTAGCCCTAAATCGTCTCCCCTGTCTCTACCAGGGCCTTTGTTTACCTCTTTCATTGTTGCATAGCTGTTCCCCTGCTCGGGTCGTTCTCCACAAAGTGAAATCATCTTTATTCTACCAAATCTAGAACACCTCTGTGCCACACTAGGTTTTCTGTATGCATTTAAGAATTTTGACTTGATTCACTTTGCATTTATGAAGAAACTAAAATCGCACCTATCACAAAGAAACTTCCTATTTACCTTCAGAATAGAAAGATTTAATCCTTTTTAAAAAATATTTAATATTATTAACCTTTCTATTTCAGCAGAAATCAGAAATGGTATTTAGTGTCCAAACATGTATGTGTTTTAAAGAAATAGGTGATTTCTAAACCTCCTGGAAGTCACACAAACATTAACTTTTTAGAAAGCTTTTCAGAAAGAGCAGCATTTGTCCAATTCGGAATATAAACAAGAATAGAGAATGGTGTAATTTCATCTACTTGTTGTACCAACAAACACAAAGACCCTTGCTTTGTGCCATGATTCCCATTTTATAGAAGAAGCCACTATGGCTTAAGAGGTGAAGTAAATAACAGAACCAGGATTTGCACCAGGTTTTTCTAACGCTAAATCCGTTGCTCATCCATCAAATCGCAGCAATTTATACGTGATGTAATAGCGTTTCACATGTTAAATTCTGAACTTCCCCAGAACCCGACACACTTTAGTTGTCTCTGGGTCCCCAGTGCCTCTTACAGAGCCTGGATCTTGATATGCAGTTGGGGATTGTGTGAGGAATAGACTCATGAGTGACTGAAGGAAAGACAAGTACTACCTTTTATACTCTTTTAAAAGCTTCCTTTACCCAGCTGAGAGGGTTCTTTCCATGGAAGGTATATTTTCCCCAAAATAAACCTCAGGTGCATGTCAATACCAGAATGCAAGTGGATCAAAAGGGCTTTTTTTAATTTTTGATTCCTACTCTTCCCACAAAGTGAAAAAAAGTTCTTTGTTACCTTAAATATCTATGCCACATCGTACAATGCTCTCTCTTAATGCAAGTGCTTATTATTGTGGCTAATTTTGTCACATGTGTTTGAGGGAGAACAATGCCTCAGAAATTTTTAAAAGCAAAACAGCAATCTGAAGCATTTGTTGTAATGAGATGTAAATTGCCAACATTGGTAGTGGAGCCGACTAAAATTTGCAGTGAAGTGATTTTCCCCCCTTCTTAAATTAAAAGCACTAGAGACCCTCCCTCTTCTCCCCAAAGAAACCACATGCTTTTTTTTTCCTTTTCCTTCTGATTCTGTGATGCTAAACATCACGCTTTATTGATTGATTCATTCCTTCATTCATCTGCCGTTTTCTGAGCCTCTGTTCCGTGCCTGCCTCGGTGCTCAGCTCTTGCAGAGGCATCATCAGCCGCACGGTGGCTATCCGTAATCCCATTGTGCAGAGAGGCGAGGTGACTTTACTTGCCTAAAGTCATGCAGCTGGGATTCACACCAGGTCTCCTAAAGGCCCCTTTCAATATGTGCCTTTGGCTGGTTTTTCCAAGCTGCCCCCCTTGCTGAGGCTGAGGCGACAGGTACCTTCTGTATATAACGCCCCGGAGGAGGAGACTGTTGCAGAGAGCCCTGACCAGGTGTTAAACAAATGGTACTAACTGAGAATGTTAGGAAATCATTTTCCTTGAGAGCCAGAGATCCCAATACAACAGCCTCAGTATTTGACAAAACTCCATCAGTCCCTGAGGAGAGCATCATGAGCCTGTGGAGAGCGGGTGGGCTGCGGAGTGCAGGGACGTGCTGTGTGCCGCGCCTGTGCCGGGCATGAGCGGCGAAAGCAGAGCAGAACCCAAGGTTCACAGAACCCAAGGTTTAGTGGAGACAAACTTAAGGACACAAGTATAACGTGTGTGGGGGAGAGTGCAGTGTCGGGGAGTGAACCACTATTTACCAAGCAGCCACTCTGCACAGACTCTGAAATAATCATTTCATATATGTGGTTCACACATTTAATCCTTAATCTTGCCAAGTCACTGTTATCTTTCCTCCTTTCAGGTGAGGCAACAAGGTCAGAGAGGTTAAGTCATTATTTATGTGTAAATTATATCTTGAGGATGGAATTTGAACCAAGCATTGAGCTGGGTGAGCCCTGTTCTCTGTCATAAAAAGACAATCCTCGGCTGCCCGAGCCTCACAGTCTAGTTAGGGAGACAGACATAGAAACAAATGAGTGCATCTGATTATTATGGTAGAGTGGAGACAGAGGGTGTGGGAGGGTCCAAAGGACAGTGGAGCTCTACTACGCAAGAAAGATCACAACTCACCTAAACAGGAAGTGGCAAACCCAGTACTTAAGCCTAGTCACTCTGACTCTAAATCCCAAGCCAAGTACTGGAGAGAATTATTTACCTCCATTTGAGGGGACAGGGCAGCCTCGTGGAAAAGGTGGCATTTGAGGCAGGCCTTGCACTGCTGGTGGAGTTTGGATAGGTGGACATCCGTAGGGGTAGAATGTTCTGAACAAAGGGAATGGCACAAGCAAAGACTGGGAGGCAGGAAAGAATGGTGTATGTGTGGAGAGGGTTAGTCAGGCCACTTTGCCTACAATGGAGTCTGACTCTGGGAAGGAGACCAATAGTGGACGGAGCCAGAGAGGTGACTCTCTCAACCCAACTCCTCTGTAGACAGTGTGAAGGAAGAGTCCTTTGCCTATATCTGTAGCCATCTGAATTGTCCATTCTCCTGACTAGATGCTTCTGATTTCTACTTAATAGTCCTAATTTCTACTTCTCAGGCTGCAGGCAAGGTTACAGACATTCAGAAGAACAGCTTCCCACCCACCCATACCTCTACCCTCAAGCACCCCCACTCAGCAGCAGGGCTTTATTTCAGAATCTTTGCCCCGGTCCATGAAATTCTCTCCCTGCCCCCCACCCCCAACTCTCTCTCCTCTCATATCATGAAGAATTTATTAAGAGCTTGCCATCAGGCACTGCCCTAGGCTCCAGGATTCCAAAGGGAGCAAAACTTTGCTTTTAAAGAGCTTCACAGTCTAATGTTGAAAAAAGACAGATAGGTAAGATGATTGCAAACATAATTTGCTAAAAGTATTCACAATATAGAGACCCCTACCTGGGAGTGATCAGATCAAGGCCTCACAAAGGAGACATCTGAGCTGTGTCCTGAAGTCTGACTGAGGGGTTGGCAGACAGATGAGGTAGTGTTCAAGGCCAAGACAGCAGCACAGAGGCCTGGGGCAACATGGCACTTGGGGCACCTGAGCAGAGGTGAATTTTGGGGGGAGCAAGAAGTAAGTCCTGGAGGTAGAGAGGATGCCAGTTGTTCTGAACTTAAAGAAGATGTGGGACTTAATGAGGGTGTAGTGGGGAGCCTAGGCAAGAAAAGACACTGTCATGTGGAAGATCTCTTTGGTAGCCATTGTGGAGACGGACGGGAGAGAATCAGATGGAAATCATAGCTGGACTGGATACATTCTCTTGTCCGACAGCCACTTCTCATGGAAGGAAAGGTAGGCTTTAGAGGAGGAACATGATCTTGCCAAAGAGGACGTGTAGCTAGTAGCTACATGGACCTCCTCCTGTCAGCCCATTCCTTCTTCTTGTTGCTGAACAGGAAAGAGACCTCAGATGCCAACTCAGCCACAAGCTTTAGGAGAAACTGAAGTAATTACCTCTCCCCATGTCTGAGAAAAGATCAAATGCTCCACTTGAGTTTGTCTGTATCTCAGAAATTCAACCTGAAATCCCACACAGAGAGGAGAAACTTTGGCATCTGCTTCTGGAACTTTAGAATTATTCACTTATTGTTGTCATTTTTTTTATTCATTTAGCAAACATTTAGAGAACACCTACTCAGTGCCAGGTGCTGGGGACAAGGGGAATATAAGACTTAAACCCAGCTCTTGAATAGAATCTGATAGCATTATTGAAAGATGCTATCAGAATGATTACGATGCTATTGGTCCTTCACTCTGCCAACTTCGGCATCTGCCATTCACTGACTTGTGGTCACACAATGAAAATGCAGCAGAGCCAGGAGTGGACCGGAAATCTCTACCAAGATGAGGAGAGCTCTTTCATCTGAACTGTTCTGCTCCCCAACCATCTTGCATTCAGCTTTGTGCGAGGTTCATACTTAACTCTCTGGAGACCACAAAGATTCTATCTTGCGGTTGGCAGCTGCCAGCAA
Organism: Propithecus coquereli; assembly: GCF_000956105.1. Lineage (NCBI taxonomy): Eukaryota > Metazoa > Chordata > Mammalia > Primates > Indriidae > Propithecus > Propithecus coquereli. Next base: position 18,955,732 of record NW_012138302.1, read on the forward strand.
CTCAGGATTGATATTCTCATTCTGAGAAGCCCTGTCATGAGGAATTTTGGTAACAAAATCACCAATACCTTCCCTACCACCAACCAAAGTCTAGGATGTGGCAACTGAACACAGAGTTGCGACCAGATTATTGCAAAGGGCTTTAGTATATAAAGAGCTTTGCACCCAGTTGTCCACATGGTTAGCATTAGAGAAGATTGGACTGTGAATCCCTCCGTTACTTAAGTTGTATGCACAGCCGTAGGGAGCTGTGTGGCAGTAGCTGAATCTGTGATGTCAGTCAACTCCTGAAATGTGTGCACAGGGAGAATTTCCAGCATGCTAAATTCTGTTGGCCTTTGGAGTTGTTCTCCCACAAAAGTTAATCAAGTCATTCAGCCTTATTTACCCATTTTCATCCTGTTTCTCTGCCCTTTGGTAATCAAGACACAATAGGTGACTTAAAAAAAAAAAAAGTCCATAATTTTTAATAGCTAATGGAGAAAAAAATATCCCCCTTAGAAACTACCACCATTTATCTACCTTCCTTTCACTGTTTAAACCCCACATAATTGTGTTGATTGCATTAAAATAAAAATCAGAGTAGCTGCTGGTTCAGGCAATCAGGGGCTTAATCTGTATTGTATTTTAATTTCTTGGTTCAAATGCTCCTGTCTAGATATGAGGTCTTGGGGAGGGGAGGTCTTCACATTGCTCGTCGAAGCTTTCCTTACCTCCCTTCGTCTGCTGTGGCCTTCTCCACTGTAGGCTGCTGAGGTGGGGTTTTTGGCAAGTACACAATTTACATATTCCAGTA
>NW_012138302.1:18956577-19000002 GCF_000956105.1 Propithecus coquereli
GCATGTCCCACATCCCAGAAGTAGCCCTCCTTGCTCTTGGCTCTGCTGTCCTTTCTCACCCTTCCTTCTCTCTGCAGGACCAGGGGCTTTCATCTTTGCTCGTCGTATCTTTCCTTACCTCCCTTCGTCTGCTGTGGCCTTCTCCACTGTAGGCTGCTGAGGTGGGGTTTTTGGCAAGTACACAATTTACATATTCCAGTAATTGCCACCCCTTCTCCTCTAACCCAATCTTAACAGAACATCTTTCCTGTACAGGAATTTGAGTCTCCTGCCTTTCCATTTAGACAATGACACCCTAGAACAGTGCTCCTCATTCATACTTAATTAGAGTCTAGTCCATTCTTGTCTTCCAGTTTTTCACCTTTCCCTTGTGACATTCATACCTCATATTATTTTTGAGTCTGGGTTTAAGTGTAGTCCAATGGACAAAAATAAGCTAGCATTTTTTTTTTTGTGCCACTATGTGCTGATAGATGCATAGTTAAAAATATTTGCCTTTTATTTTCCTTGGAGTTCTAGACAGATTTCTTTTCTTAACTGCCTAGGTCCTGCCATTGACCTGGAAAAAGTAAAGTCAGAATGTCTCGAGCCCGAACCGGAGTTACGGAGCACTTTCAGTGAGGAAGCAAATACGTCGTCCTATTACCCCGCTCCTGCACCTGTCATGGACAAGTATATCCTAGACAATGGCAAGGTAGTGTTTTAAGCTCAATATCCATTCCCTACAAGTGTTTGTTAGTCAGAGTAAAGATGGAGACTATGGTGGGAGCTTTCCACAACACAGCATGACTGGTTGGCTTCTTGGCCTAGCCCTGAGTGACTATTTCTGGAATTTTTCTGTTATAACTAGTGTAGCTTTGCTAGGACCTTTTCCTCTTCCTTCTTCCTCCTTTCTTTCTTTTTCTTTTCTTTTCTTTTTTCTTTTTTTTTTTTTTTTTTAACATTTTGGGCCAAAGCAACTGTAGAACTAAACTGACATTTTAAAATAGCTTATTAGTGAGAAAGATATTTTTTAAAATTCCCATGATAGTGTGATGGAACTTGTTCTACCTTTCTATGAAACCAGATGCTTACATTTATCAGGTGAACTGAAAATGAAGCATCTGATTTACAGATAACAACTCAATACATATTTGTTGACTGTTTACGAAGTATCTGTATGTTCCAAGCCCTGTGTTAGATACTATGAACACGGGGAAGAATAAGACATGCTTTCTGTCCCCAAGCTGCCTTTGAGCTGTATATTCTGCAGTGGTTAGCCCACAGTCCCAGGGCAACATATAACTCCTCAGATTTTCTTATATGACTCTTGAAAACAAATCATGAAAGAAGACATAAGCACTATTAGTAATTGTATTGATACAGGATTGAAAACTAATAGAATAGCCTTTAGAAGTCTTAAAGTCACGTGATGCTATAGCAGCAGGGCACGGGAGGGAACTGTTCTGACATCCTTCTAACATCAAAATGAATTCATCTTCAAAGAAGAACATCAGACCCTTTTATCTAGGCACTGGTAAAAATCCAGCTTTAGTATTATACTCTCTGCCACCCTGGCACACATTGTAGACATCACCTCTCATTCTCCTTAAAGAGTCGTCTGTGTCAGTTCATTTTTCTTGCCTCATGCTTCGAAAGGTCTCTGTTTATCTAGTATCATTCCCCAGTGGGTTGATGAGAAAGAAAAGGTTGTTTTATTTGGGTTTGTACAGGTATATCCCTGCAGCTGGCCATCCTGAGCCAAAGCAAATATTGTCAAGCTGAGGAAATGAAACCTATTAGTTTTCAGGGCTCTCTTGGATGTGCTGTCAGTCCTTGCATCTCCCACTGAGCGCTTCCTCTCCTATAGAGGCAAGGCTGTTGGGCCAGGCCACAGGCCCTGCCTTGCTCCATTCAACAGGCTTGAGAAATCAGCTTTGCAGAGGAGAGGCGGCAGGACAGAGTAGAAGCAAGCATCCCGGAGCCTGAGTTCTTAGCATAGCTGTGTGACCTTGGGCAGATCCTTCGATTCTCTGCAGCCCAGTTTCCTTACCTGCGAAAGGTGGGATCTGATTGATGCTCTCCATATGCCTTTTTTGACTCAAACTGTGTAGCTAAGTTTGGTAGACCTTCTCTGATTGGAATTTAAAAAAGATAGGACTATTCTATGTTTGTTGATTTCCTTTTAGTCATGACCACTTTGTGAAATGACAAGAGAGGTTTTCTTAAAGTAGCTTCCCAGAGAAATCTATTTCTCTCTTGCTTTGAAGCTGATGGACAGTCTCTGAGCATTATAGGGGACCCCTTTTGCAAAGATAGCATTCTTCTCCCACAAAATGGCTCTCTCAAACCTCATTTAATTTTTTTTACACGTGAGTTGAACAACAAATCTTGAAAAATGCCTATTTTGTTTTTTCACTGGTTTTTACCAGGATGTTGCTATAAGACAAACCTGGTTTTTGTTTGCATCTAGTTTGTAGTCAGGCAGAGAGATTATTAAGGTGGAGGAAAGAAAGCAGACCTGCTGAAAATGGATGGCAGCATCCCAGAGCAGCATGTCCCACATCCCAGAAGTAGCCCTCCTTGCTCTTGGCTCTGCTGTCCTTTCTCACCCTTCCTTCTCTCTGCAGGACCAGGGGCTTTCATCTCCGCAAGGCTGGGAATGGGATCCATTTCCTAGTAGAAAATGAGTTTTGTCCTATAAAACATTTCACAAAGATATATTTTGATCAAGTCCCATCCTACCAGATGCCATATTTTTAATAACCCCCTTGACACGTAACACTAACATTTTGGCCAAATAGTGTACTGTGGTTTACATAGACAGGGCTTGCCACACAAGTTACTTGATTCTGATAAAGGGCATGGCTTTTCTTTGTCTAAGATGTTTTATTTCACAAACTCATTGAATCATAAAGCTGGAAAGACCATTAAAGTTTAAATCGTCTAATTTATGCATAGTATGGCTGGAGGAAACACATCCGGAGAAGGGACTGTCTACAGTTACACAACAGGTTAGAGCCAGGCAGGAACTGGAAGCCAGTTCCCAGGCCGATGCTCTTCCCAGTCTATTCTGCTGCATCCTAAAAGCTGTGCATTGTGCCAGGTGACCTTGAGCCTTGCTGACCTCAGGGGCCCTTATCTCAAATGCCCGAGAATATATCTGCGATTATTCTTACACAGGACCATTTCTTTCTGTGCTATAAAGTTGGCCTTTTACTGGAGTGAATGTCAGAAAATATTTTCTTCTCCAAGGAACAGCAGCTCACCAGAACTAAAAACTACTGCCATAAAGACATTAAATATGCCTGTGAGCTTCCTACTGCTTTGTGTTCAGTCTAGTCCTTATCACTTTGTGGGGACAGAAGAGGCAAAGCCTTGAATCTCCCCACCAAGATATACGGTGAAGGGATCAATCAGATGGTAAAGGCTCTAAGTGGGCTAGAAATTCAGAAGGGATAGAACTTAGCCCTGGAGTAATTAAGGAGTGTTACCTGGATTTTAGACTGGGGCTTGAAAGATTAGCAGGCTTCAGAAAACATAAGGGGAAGCATTCATCCCTGGGCAGGGGAATGGCACGAGCAGAGACATGGGGAGGAGAAAGGAGACGAAGGATGGAACAGTTACTGAGTGTGTGCTGTTCTAACATTTTATTCATCTGTTCTCATTTAATCCCCAAGGCAGCTCTATGAATTAGGTAATGACCAGCCTGCTGCACAGCTGAGAGAAGTAAGGCTCAGAGAAGGAAAGTGACTGGCTCAAGTTAACCAGCTAGTAGGTAGAAGAGCAGGAATTTACACCCAGGGCTAGTGGCTCCAGATCCCATCCTCTCTCTGTTATAGCACAGTGGAAACAGAAGGAAATGAATGAGTGCAGGAGCTTTGTAGAGTGATGAACATAGTAGGGGAATGAAGGTTAATAGATAGAATGGATTCTAGTGGGCCTTGAAAGCCACGCTGTGGATTAGATGTGACAGAAAACAGAGATCCATCCGAAATTCCAGAGCATTGACATGAAAACAGAGTTGAAAGACCACGGAAGTCATGTAGTCAAAGAAGGAAAGAGGTGTTTTAGGAAACTTAATCTGTCGGTGATTACAGGGTGGGCTGGAGGGAGCAGGGACTGGAAGCAGGAAGACCAGTCCCTGGCTGTTTTCCTGGTTTCCCGTCTGCTGTGGGGAACTGCAGTGGAGGCTGGCGCAGGAAGTGGCCAGGCAGATGCAGAGGAAAACCCTGCTGTGTTTCAGCTACATCAGTACCACCAGGACACTGGTAGCTGCAGGGAAGCCTGGGAGAGCAGGACCTTCAGGATCACACAGATTTGGGTTTGAATCTTGATTCTGAAATTTACTGATTATGTGTCTTAGGAAAAGTAATTAATCTTACTGAATCTCTGTTCACATCTGTAAAATGGGAATAATAACTTCTACCTATTTCCATCTCTTAATGTCATTATGAGGATTAAACAAATCGAGTATACAATACCTGGTTCATTATAGGTACTCAAAAAATATTAGCATCCCCTTTCTCTTATGAACATTGGCTAAAATGACTGTCATCTGCCTTTTAAGAATAATAAATTAAACGATCATAGGAAAGCAAGGCCCAGGGTAAACAAGAGCAGAGATCTTTGAAAAACTGAAGTTGTCTTCCATCTCTAAGATTTTTTGATTTAGAATTTAATCTAACTCAAAATTTCTTGTTTTCCCCCTATTTCAGGAAGCTTGTGTGGGTGGCTCCAGAGTTTCATCAAGGGAGGTGACGCAGGGTCCTGCAGGGAGCAGCAGGGGACTTGTCCTCAGCGTGCCCAACCTGGCACACAGACTGCCCACCTGCAGTTCAGACTGCAGAGAAAAGGCCAGACTTGACCTTGAGGTCAGCGTTGCCTAGTCAGCCCCAGGGAGCACATCTCACAGCAGGGTTGCTTATCTTTCCTGAGCTATATGAACAGATTTGCGGTACTGAAGTTTACAGCACAGAGAGGCCAGGTGGAGCTGGTTATCTGATTGCCTGCCACGCGGTCTGAATGATCTTTTGAGCAAAAGGAGGGGAAGTCAGACATGGCAGGTGGATTGTTTACTTACTAATGTCCGTGGGTGGGCTGTGTTGCTATATTTTTTTCTTTTTGATAGTTGGAACACCTCAGTAATTGCTGCGGCAAAAAGTGTTGCTGGCTGACCTGTCTGCCTATCTGTGTGTGCCCACCTTCCTTCCTAAGCCAAACTTATGTAGAAAGATCTTTAATTGTCTTTCAAATGATGGGTCTTGCCAGTCTGCCACCAGTTTGGGAGTGTGTGCAGTCTCTCAGCCCAGGACCTTGCCCAAGATGTCTCCTGCTCATGCAATATTGGTGACCTGCAGGTCTCTCTGAAAACAAGGACCTTTGGCAGAGCTTTCTCATGCTCCTTAGAAAGTTTAGCTCATTAGCAGCTGCCTTCCCACTGTCCCCACAGAGGCCATTTCCTCCCTTCATAGACTCAGCAGAAGCACAATATACATGGCAATGTCAAAGTCAAAACTATTTTTTAATGATTAATGTTAGTAAATGGTTTGCAAGTTGTTATAAGAGCCAGAAAGGAAAACTACTTTAAAAGCTTGTAGCTTATTGCTAGAACATTCTGAATCTTTTTCATTTATTGGCTCTGCACTGAAACTTTCTGACTGCTTCCCTTACAGGAAGCATAAGATTGTGGTCTGTTCTGTGTGCTGTCGGAATCAAACTGGGTGGATTGTGGTTGTGTTTAATTTGTTAAAATCATAGGTATTTTGAGCCAGAAGGAAATCCAACTCTCCCACTTCACAGACAGAGAAACTGAAGCTCAGAGATGAGAAAGGACTTGCACAGCTACACTCTGATCAGCAGGGCAGCTGCTCCCCCCTGCTCCAGCAGGCAGGGGTTTGTAAACTGAGCAGTATGTCGGGATTATCTGGGCAGCTTTAAACCATCCTAATGCCTAGGCCACACCTAGACCAAACAAATCAGAATCTCTGAGAGTGGGGCCCAGCACCAGCAATTTTTATAGCTCCCTGTTATATAGTGACCCCTGCGTGCAGCCAAGGTTGAGAGTCACTCTGCTAGGAGGGTATGTGTCCCAGAATGTTCACATTAGAGGGAGGCAGGTCTTTCCACGGTGTGACACAGAACGGAGTTAAGCAATGTGTCCTGAGATTCAGTCAGGCTCTGAGCAGCCTTGTGATGACGTGAGTGCAGTTTAGAATCCCAGCTCTGTCCCTTTCTAGTTGAGTGACTTTCAGCAAGTCACCTTGCCTTTCTGAACCTGGTTTCTTCATCTGAAATGAAAACAGTGTCGCCATGAAGATTTGAGATGGTGACTCTAAAGCACTAGAATAAGGCCTGGCACATTGCAGGTATTCAGTAAATGATAGTGGTTATTTTTACCCTAAAGAAAGTTAATTTAGAGTTTGTGGTATGAACCCTTACCGTCGTGCAGCAGTGCTTTTACAGGACAAGAGAAGCCTCCCACTGCCCTCCCGTTGCACTGAACAGGTGCTGGTGTTCTTATCCCTTTCAGGTCCATCTGGGAAGCGGGATTTGGGTTGATGAGGAGAAATGGCACCAGCTACAAGTAACCCAAGGAGATTCCAAGTACACAAAGAACTTGGCAGTCATGATTTGGGGAACAGATGTTCTGAAAAACAGAAGTGTCACAGGAGTCGCCACAAAAAAAAAGAAAGATGCAGTCCCTAAGCCACCCCTCTCGCCTCACAAACTCAGCATCGTCAGAGGTAGGTCACGGAGTGGAAACACAATGGCTGAGAGTCTGTCCTCTACTCTGTCAAGAATGTATTAGGCACAATTCAATTCCACAAACACTTACTGCAGCTCGGCATACCAGGCCCTGGACTGGGCAGGGGACCCAGGAGCAGATATCCCAGATGTCCTGGAAGAGCCCACATTTAACAGGTCAGATGAGCTCTGGAGGCAAGTACAGTTCAGGGAACTAGCATGAGAGAGGGACAGATTACATGCTAAGGGACTTCTCAGGTGGGGAGAATAAATACCCTTAGCTAGAAAATCAAGGAAGAATTCCTGGGGACGGGAGGTCACTGACTGGGCCTTGAAGGACACGTCAGACGTGGAGACACAGGTGTGTATGCAGAGGTACTGCGCGAGGCAGAAGCACCTTGAACAAAGGCGTGGAGATGGGATAGGAGATGGGGTAGGAGAGAGTGGTGCTGTGTGCAGACAGCAGTGAAGGTCGAGGCTGGGGGATACAGTTCTTGGTGGTTCTAGCATTGGCCCTGAAGCAGTTAATGAGAAGAAGACTAGCTGATGGTCACTGGACTCAGCTTCCTGTCTGGTGTTTGGGAAGGGTTGGAGGGGAGGCAAAGAAATGGGAGTTATTTGTCTCCCTAGAGATAAGTCTACATCCTGGACTCCTTGATTTGCCTGCCTGCTTTCTTCCCCTTCTTCCTTCTCTCCCCTCCTTCCTTCCTACCCAGTCTTCCTCCCTTCCTCCCCTCCTTCCCTTCTTTTTTCTTTCTCTCTTTTCTCTCCTTCTTTCCTCCTTTCTTTCCCCTGTCTTCTCACTTTCTTCTTTCTTCCCTCCCCCTCTCCCACCGTCTCTCCATCCATCATTCTTCGCCAGGCCCTCTGCTGGGTACTGAGGACACAAAGAGGGGTAAGACACAGTCTCCACCTGCAAGGAGCTCGCAGTTTCTTGGGGAGGACAAATACAAAAACAACTAGTTACTGTGCAGAAATACAAACTATAGAGACAGACAGCAGCGTAGAGGGAGCGCAGAGAATATATTAGTTGCTGATTATTTTATGCACTTACTATGTTTCAGATACTTTTTTTTTAAATGGTTCTCTTTTTAAAAACACTTCTATATATATTAACTATTATCCTCATAATAATCCTACTGTTGGCTACTATTATTATTCTTGTTTTACAAATGAAGAAACTGAGACACAGAGATGCTAAGCAACTTGACCAGGTCTTACAGCTCGTAGGAATAGAGCCAGGAGTCCAAGCTTTGAGGATCTGTGCTCATAAACCACTATTCTCTAAGCGTCCAGGTCTGCCATATTTTCATGAGGAAAGTAAGACTCAGTCAGTTAACACATACATTTTGAGCAGGCCCCATGGCAGGTTCTGGGGGAAGACAACAAATATGTCCAGAACCAAGTCAGATAGTTCCAGGTACTGTGAGCTTCCTTATATGATGTGGCGGGACAAAGATGGCTGCACCAGCTGGGGTGGTTGGAGAAGGTCAGTTTGAGGAGGTGACATTTGAGCCACAAGCTGGGTGTGGAAGAGGCAGCCCTGTGAAGGTCTGAGGGGTGGCCAATCAGGCGGAATAAGCGGCAGGTGCAGAGGCTAGCGTGCTCAAGGAGTGGAGAAGTGTCTGCGGTGTAGAGGAGGGGAGAGTGAGGTCAGGGAGGTGGGCAAGAGCTGGTCTTATAGAGCCAGAAGGCCGCTGTAAACAGCTTGGATTTACTCTGCTGCAGCAGAAAGGCAATGGAGTTCTCCCAGTCGTGGAGTGACCACATGGGAGATCAGTTAGAAAGCTGACGCAGGGCTCTCAGGGAGAGATGCTGCTGCCATAGACTGAGGGTACAGCAGGGGAAGTGGAGAAAAATGCCCAGGTTGAGGGTATATTTTGGAGGTTGGCAGGACACAGAGAGATTAAGCAAAGAGCCTGAGGTCACGGCTACAGATTTCAGAGCCTGTATTCAAAACCACACCCCCTTACTCTGGTCTGGGGCTTGTTCTGCTGTAACACAGCTGCCTCCCTTTCCTGGCTGGCTCGTGATGAATTGATTTAGGCAGCCACTTATTTTTAGATAATCAGAGGTAGCCTTCAGTCTGGCTGCTGTCTGAAGCAGTAAAGCCTGATTTAGGAGGTCGCCCTGAGAAAGAGGCTCTCCCAGGGCTGAAGCTTTGCCTTGCCTGGTAGGGGGCCGACCTCTAATTCTGCTACACTTGTTAGAACGTGACTCAGCAGGTCCTGGGTACCTTCCCATAACTGGCTGTCCTTACCATTGTCATGTGATATAAAATCATCTGCTGGGTGTCTGCCTCGGCCCTGGGGACCATATCTGATTCGTCTCTGTGTCCTTGTTGCCTAGCACAGTGCCTGGCACACGGTAGGAGCTCAGTAAATGAGCATTGAGTAAAAACACTGAGACCCACAAGCTGATCCCCTGACTGACCATTAGTGTGATTTCTTGCAAATCACTTTTTCTCTCCATGTCTCAGTTCCCTTCACTGAAAACTTACCTCTTAAGATAGTCAGGATTGCTGAGGACCGTAGCAGTGACACAGTTGGGAAGAATACGCCTCAGCTGCGTGGCTGGGGCCGTTACACACCCACCGTCCTCAGCCCCAGCTGGGACCTGGATCATCTGCCACGTCCTCTGAGTTTCCCTCCCTGATCTACTCCCCCACTTTCCAATCTCTTTTTAAATTTCTCTGCTCTGTCTCCAAACATGATACTCCATTCCACACCTATATCTTTCGCAAAAGATGGCCTTGTCTCTTCCTTCACAGAGAAAGGTAATTTCGACAGCTTCTAACCACCACACCTACAGACTTAACTCTATGCCCCTGTTTTTCATGTCTCAAAAGAAGCGTTTCCTCCTCTTATTTGGTGCTGGTAATTCTCTCTAGCTGGGCCCTAGGTCCCAGTCCACCTGCCTTCCTACGTACTTTGTTGCTCCAATTATGCCCCTGTTCTACCGATTCCTTCTCAACAATGTTTAAATATGCCTTGATTACTCATTTCTTACAAAAGCAAACACTCTTTTGAGGGCACTTACGTCACCCAGCTGCTGCAGTGTCTCTCTTTCTTCACATCCAGGCTTCTCGAGAGACTTCTCCATGCTCACTGTGTCCCTGGCAATGCCTCTCCATCTTCAACCCACTTCTCTCCTGTCCTGCCAAGTGTTCCTTGGCAGATCTCCTCACCTCCCATCATTCCCATTGCCGTCAGCGTGCTCTTGGCTCTGGATTCAAATCCGTACTCCTCACTTGGCTGCTGCCCGGTGATCTGGCCTCAGTTACCCCTCTGACCTTGTCTCGCACCACACTTCCCACTTGCCCCCTGCTGTAGCCACAGAGACCTTCTTCCAGCTCCTTCCTGTTCCACTGCCGGCAATGCCCTTCCTGATCTGCACTCTCCCTCCCTGTCACTTAGAGATGCCTCCCAGCCACCCCGTCTAAAGTAGCCTCTCCATTGCTGCCTGTCACATCACCCTGCTTAAGCCTCTGCATAGCAATTCTTATTTACGTGTTTACTCAATAATTGTCTCCCCCCACACACACCTCTATTAGAATATAAACTTCATCAGCATCTTATTCAGGGCTAGCCCATAGTAAGAGCTCAATGGATATTTGTTGAATCAATGAATGAGGATTCCCAAATCTATGTTTGACCTCAGTTCATACTTCTGAGTTCCTGATACATCTACCCAAGTGCCCAGTAGTCATCTCCTCGTGGATGTCCACATGACATTGGCAAAACTGCTGTCTCCTTCTCCACAAAGCCTCCCACCTCTCGTATGTTCCCTGTCTTGGTGAGTGACGCCACCAGCCCAGGACCCAGGCCTCGCCCTTGACTCTTCAGCATGCCTCACTGTTCAGCCCCCAAATACCTCCTAACCCATCTGCTTCTGTCCATAGCCGCTGCCCCCCTCTCATAGCCCAGGCCACACCACTTCTCCCCTCCGCTACTCCAGCAGCTTCCAGACTCCTCTCTCCATTATGTAACCAGAGCGATCATTCAGAAACCAGATCTGATCTTTCACCACCACCCCAGTCACAGCCAGTTCATAGTGTTCATTATTAAAGGCTAAGCTTCTTAACATGCCATAAAAGCACCTTCATAATCTGGCCCCTGGCTATATCTCCAGCATTATTTTTCAGCAATATTGCCCCTGAACTCTTAGTTCTTACCATGATGAACTCCTGTATTCCCTGCATAAGCCCTGTTCCCTCTCACGTTGGGGAATTTGTAAATGCTGATCACAGTGCCTGGAACATAGGTCACACTACCTACTTGTCACCTCAGATCTGCTCAGGGGAACCTTCCTTCAGGACGTCGTCCCTGACCTCTTTGGGTGGGTGGGTGCTTCTGTCATATGTCCCAGAGCACCCAGTGCCTACCTCAGTTCTCTTCCTACTGTATCTTTGCCTCCTAGGAGCCTTTTCCACCTGCCCCTTAGAGCCTATAAATGCTCACCATGTAAGTGAATAAGAAGGGAATTGACTTGCCCAAGGCCATACAATAGATAAGAGACAGAGCCAAGCTGAACTGGGGTTTCAGGCTTCCTGCTGTCACCAGAGTTGTCTTGTGTTACTGAAATACAATGTTGATTATTACTTTTTTACTACAACAGGCAGGTTTGAAGTCTGTCTCCCATCCCATCATACAATCACTGTTGTTAGCCTAATTATTTGAGCTATTCCAGATTGCATTTGGCTGGTTCTTCCCATGCACGCTGTCTGCAAGATTGAGATTGTTTGTATTTATTTTGTCTTATTTTATCACATTTAGTCACATTTGCCACATAGAAATGGCAAAAGCCTTTACACTCACAGAGGTGGTAAGGATTTTCTCTTCTCTTTGATTTTAAAATCATTCCTTACCAGACAGCAGAAGGATGGGGTGAATGCTGATACTGCTTTAGAAAGATGAAAGCAGGAGAGCTCGAGCAGAGTCTTGCTCTAATGACAAGCTCCAGAATGACAGTTAAACCTATTAAGGTCAAATGACCTTTTGCAGAGTGTCTGAGTTTTCTAAATGAGCCTCAGCATTGCGTTCTGGTTAATTTTTATAACTTTTTTAATAGGACACATTAGCGCTGTTATAAACCTTGTTAATTAAGCGATAATCTCAAATGCTCTCTCGCAGAGCGAGACATTCCCAGCAACTGCAGGTGATTAATATCTAGAGTCTAACGAAAGCCTTTTAATCAACCTGAGAAGCCGTTCAGTGCTGTTGCCCCTAGGAAATGAGAATGATTGGAATTCTGTGGGGGCCCCTCTGAAAACCTTCCTCCATTTGCACTTTTCTCTTTCTACTATGGCTTCTGCTAGGGCTTCTAAGGGCCATCACACCCACTCTCCTGCCTTCCTCTTCTCTCCTTTGCCTCTGTACTTGCCATTATTACCTTGTAGGCAGCTGGACTTAGACTGGAAGGATCTCCTTAGATTATCTGATCTGACATCCCAGAGAGATAGTGAAACTGAGACCCAGAGAGGTTCCCCCTAGAGGTTGCACAGCATCTAGGGTTGGAGCTAGACTTGAACCCCTGAACTTCTAAGCAGTTCTCATCACAGGCCATCTCCCTCATTTGGTTCAGGTTCCAGCAAAGTCACTGTGCCTGTTTGCTTTTTCTTGGCCCAGGGCTGGAGAGGGAAGCCCAAGCATCCCAGTGTGTGGAGGGAGACTGTGTGGTTACAGTTCTGTTAGATTGTAGTCAGTGCTTCAGCAAGAAGAAGAACCCAGGCAGGTGTGGGAGCATAGAGTTGTAGGTAGAGCGGGGTCTTTAACTCAGTCAGGGAGGTCCCAAGAAGGCTGAATCTGGAAGAATGAGTAGGATTTAGGCAGGTGAAGAGTGATTCCAGGGTATTCTGGGCAGAGACGAGAAAAGACACTGATGTGTCGGGCAGCTTGGAATGGAGAGGGAATTGCAGGTGAACATAGCAGAGGTGGGGCTGGAGAGACAGGGCCCTCTGCCTTCCTGTCTCTCAGTCCTTATGGAAAGGCCAAGGCAAGATGAAGTGAGGATTAATCAGACTTGGGAGCAGTCAGGAAGCAGTAGAGGTCAAGTAAAAGCTTTTAAAGGCTTCCCTGTGCAAAGCCCTTCTCAGTGGGGAATAAAGGGTGCCCCAGAGAAAAGCTTAGAGCACATGCACCCGCAGCACGCACAGCAACAGGAGGCAGGCTGGCTGGCTCCGTGCCCAGGGGAAGGCTCCGAGCGTGGGGAGGCAGCAAGGGATTCTGCCCTGTGCTCACGCCCCTTCTCTGGGCCTCTGATCTTCTCATATGTAAGTGGAGGAGTTAGCACAACTTAGTCTTCATAAGCCCCTCTAGTGTTGACATTCTGCATCTCTGAGAGGATTGCCTGCTCTGGGCCGTCTTCGTAAAGACGAGATTTTGCTTATTCTCCATAGCAATTCCCCAAGATTGGATTGTCATTCCTGTTTAGGGGAGGAAACTCAGGCTCAAAGAACTTAAAGTTTTCGCCCATGATTACACACCCTGGGGGTACATTCCCCACCCTCACTCTAGTCCTCTTACATCCAGAATGTTTGTGTTCCCTCAGGTTTCCCTCAAAAAGCATTTATTCATGCATTCATTTAACATATATTTACTTAAGCTTGTCCCTGTGCCAAGCACTGTGCTAGACCCTAGGAATTAATAGTTGTATATACATAAAATACCTGGAACAACCCCATACAGTGAGGTGTAGTATTCCTTACAGTTTGAAAAAGGCTGGCAACATGTTTATCCGACATGCCTCATGGCGGCCTTTAAAAAGATATCTGTGACTTGTTATCCTTGTTTATGAGGTGAGGGATTGGGGGCAATGATTTGCACCAGGTCCCCACACTAGGAAGTCAGCTGAAATCAGGCTCCAGCCAGGCCTTGTCTGGGGCTGACTCTTTGCTTCCTCACAGCAAATGGTAGCCTCAGTAAGAGAATGGCCGTCCTAAGCCTCATTAGTAGTCGCCACAGTGAAACACCACTCCATACCCACCAGTTTGTCAAAACCTTAATCATGCGACAATGTCAAGTGCTGTTGAAATGAGGCAACCAGTACTTGGACAGGAGTGCCAGTCAGCACAACCACTTTGGGAAACAATTTACTAAGCATCACCTAGTAATGTTGAATATGCACACATCTTAACATTCAGCCAATTCCACACCTGGCCCGATACTAAAGAGTTTCCTACATGTGTACCCCAGAGACATGTGCCAGGGTATTTGTAACTACAAAACCAAGTGTCCAGGGACAATAAAATGGGTAAACAAATTGTGATACAGTCATACAACACAACACTACTCATCAGTGAAAAGGAATGACCTACAGCTCTATGTTTCATGGATAAATCTCAAAACTAAAACATTTGAGTGAAAAAAGCAAGTCAAAAGGATATATAGAATATAGGCACATTGGTAAAAAGGTTAAAAACAAGGAAAAATAAACTTCATGTTATTTAAGGATATGTACATGTGTTAACACCAAAAGCAAAGCAAAGCAAAATTTCAGAATAGTTACCCCTGGTGAGAGAGAGGAGGGAAGAGGATTAGGGGGGGGCATCTAAGGCTTTCAGAGGGACAGTGATGTCCTGCTAAGCTGGGTGGTGGGCACGGGGGGTTTTAGCATTATTTGTTTTTATTTTAGGCTAGTCAATTAAAGCAGTGGGAGTGGAGAAGGAATAAAGAAATCTGTAACTGGTCGTGATCAATTATTTGTAAACTTACCATTTTTACAGTATAAATTTACAGTGTATATTTACTCTTTTCTAAGTACATTTTATGATGCAAATTTAAAAATATAGCTATTCCAAATATGTGAATTGGTATTTGGGAAGTATGTCAGGAGGCACGTTTTCTTTTACCCCCCCTTAAAAGATTTGTACTCAAATTCACCATTAATCCTTGGCCTTCTTGTTTCTTCTCCCTGTCTAGAGTGTTTGTATGACAGAATAGCACAAGAAACTGTGGATGAAACTGAAATTGCACAGAGACTCTCCAAAGTCAACAAGTACATCTGTGAAAAAATCATGGATATCAATAAATCCTGTAAAAATGAAGAACGAAGGGAAGCAAAATACAATTTGCAATAAACTTTGGATTTTTCATAAAGCCTTCGTGTTTTCCTTGTATGGCGTGTGATATGCGAGCGATGGTGCTGTCCAAATCAGGCCCCACCACGAGTGGTAGTACATGGGCAGGGGGCCAGCTGGGTTCTGAAGCCAGCGGCTTGTTCTGAACTTGGACTTCCCGCTCCAAAGAAGGCAGGTGGATTTGCTGATACCCAGGCAGCAGCCTAGTGCTGATGTTGTTCTGGGGATGGGAAAAGCACTCTTTTCAAAGGGGGATAAGGGGTCTCTGAGTTGCCTATCACTTGACCGGGATTTGAACTGATATTTTCACCATTCAAGGACTTCTATCTCTGTTCCTCTATTTTGCTATATAATAAAGCTTCATTAATTCTTTGATGTACACAATCATTATCCTTATTTATTTAGAATATTAATGTGAAGTGGAGGTGACCAGTGTGCTATAAGGCCTGGAATGTCTTCCTTTCGGGGGAGGAACATTCAGGCTGAAAGAGAGAAAATTCATAAGAGACGCGGTTGCTATCTAGGTATGTGAAGGGCTATCTCAAAAGAAAAAGATTACTTTCTCTGATTTCAAAGGCCAGATCTTGGGCCAATCACCTTCGTCACTCAGGATGATCTGAGATTCAGCTTCCCTGATAATTCGAATCAATCTTTGTAAAGGAATGAAGGGAGTGATAATGTCAGATGTGGTATAAAGGAACATTCAGGAAGTAGAGACATTGTCGCCTGGTATCAGTTCTTTCATCCTATCTTGTATCTCAAGTGTTCTTTGAAGTTACATAATTTTTATGTCATTCTTTATTCAGTTACTGAATCTCTAAAGTGCCTGGCACACATTTGGCAAACCACATTCGAGCTTCCTGTTGATTTGCACTTTGTTTCTGTAATGCCTATGAAGTGTGCATGGTGTTAGAAAGGGCAAGGGCTTTGGGCTGACGCTTCTAGACTCAAGCCTGGCTCTCTGCTTGCTTTGGGCTTAACCCATCTTCTCTGAATTTCCATTTTCTATTCCATAAAAAGGAAATAATACATACCTTGCAGAGTCGCTACAAGAATCAGAGATAACATACATAATAAAGTGCTCGATAAATGTTGGCAATTTCTGATTATTGGCTTTTAGTTATTGGTTGGAAAGCTTTGGCCTTTGGTTTCTCTAATGGTTTATCCATTAATTGGTGGTCTGTAACTAAAAGCTCAAGGTCACTGGGATAAGTAGAGGAGGTGGCTGCCACTTTGAGAACTTTTACTAAATAAAATCCTTTACAATGTGAAATATTATATGCTTGCTAATGGGATACATAGATGTGAATTTCTCTTTATGGTATTTTCCTGGCTCTCTGCAAACTGGCAATATAAGCAGTCTGGGACTGATCACTTACCTTCTCAGAGTCCTTATCAGTATAATAAGGAAAATAATGCCTACCTCACAGGGCGTATGGATAATTTAATAATAATAAAAATACTTAATATGTGCCAGGACTTTTCTAAGTGTTTAACATAGGTTAATTCATTTCATGAGATAAGTAAAGTTCCTGACACTTCGTAGATATTCAATAAATTCTTCTTGTTAAGATACGTTCATTTAAAGGCCTGGGGCATCTTGGGCATGAAGAATGTGGAATGCATGAGACTAGAAGAAAGCATGTATCATTGTTGAGATGGTCTCCTTTTCTCCCTAAGCATAGGAAAGACACAAATACCCAGATCTGCATTTCTCTTTAAAGACGAGTATAGTAAGGTACCTGCTATATAGGTGCTTTTAGTCTAGTGGGGGAAATAGTTATGGAAATATCTACAATAAAAATGCTATTACATATGTGAAAGTGTTTTGGGTAATGTGTAATACATATGTTACGTTAGAGACAGAACAGGGCTGGGAAAGATTGTGGAATCTGGGTTCAAATCCTGCCTTTACCACTTCCAGGCAGGTCACTTGACCTCTCCAGGCCTTGTTTCTTTTAATGTCGAGATAATGATCCCTAACTCAGGGTGCTTGTGAAGAGTAATCTAGATAAAATCTATGAAAAGGCTCCGTAAATCACAAAGACCCATGCAGATGTTAGTTATTATTTTAGCACATAAGGCGGAATGTAATCAGGAATGGATACACGAATGAAGCATGCTTGTAAGAGCCAGTTCTGATACAGAATCAAGAGGTTTCACACACTAGTTAGACTGAGATGGTTTTGAGCCCCCCTTGTGTACCTGGTGCCTTGTTACTGTGATATGGGGGCAAGATCATCATTTTTACACACAAATGAAGAAATGGGCTCAGAGAAGATTAAATAAGTTCTTGTCTGAGGCCCTGGCGCCGTCAGCAGTGGAGCTGGATCAGAATCCAGGTCTGTGCAAAACCTGCCCTTTTACCTCTTGCCTGAAAGATGAGTGGAAACTTATGGCCTGAGCTTAGAATCTAGCCATGTAATCTCAGGGTACATTTAGGGGAATCTCAACCGGAGTGATCGGTCAATGGATTAATTCAGGCCATTTGGAGGGACTGGGAATAATGATACTGTTTATAAGCATTCATAGTTTTATTACATTCAAATACAGAACATAAAACTGAAATTCTTATTATATATTAATAATAAAGTGTTTCCCAAACTTTCCCAATTTTAAAAATTGGCTGAGGTGCTTAAAATAGAGATTTCCTGGGCTTTGGCTTTGAAAGCCTGATTCATTAGATCTGGGATAAGGCTGGGAATGTGTATTTTAACACAAGTACCACTTTTGAAAAATACCAGTTTCGTAGAATTCATTAGAAGCCCAGCTGCAACGAAAGAATAGGAGTGTTTCCTATGTAAAAAGAAACGAGCCAAAAAACTGATGTTCCTTCTAAAGTGCCTAGAGATATTTGAAATTGAGAATAAATTTCTTCTTAAATAACTGAGGATCTGCCCTAACACCTTGTTTAGAGTTCCACTTCACGCTCACCAAATGCTGTTTAGCTGGGCACGATGCAGAAGGTGACTCTCTGTCTAGGCACCAGTGATTTGTCCCTCACTTATACGCTTAGATTCTTTTGATTCCTGAGCCAGGCCAGTGAGTCATGTAGGCGAGGACAGTCAACACCGAGGTGGCAAGACCTGAATCAATGAGGTTTGGGCATTTGTCTGCAGAAGCCCTGGCAACAACTTCTCTGTTACCAGATGAAACAGAAAAATGGGACTTGGCTTATTTTCTAGCTAAGGAAAATGTGTTGGTAAACTGTTAGGTGTTTGTGTGTTTCTTGTATGCATTTCTAAATTATGACTTTTTTGTAATTATAAAGAAATAAAAACTACAGAAACTTTTGGAAAAATAGGGGAAACCCTCCAAATTGCACTGTTGAAAGCTTTGTGATGTATCTCACCTAGTCTTTTTTCAAAGGTGTAAATATGTATTTTACTTACGTTTACAGTGTATGATCAGATTTGTATAGTTCTCTTTGCATTTAACATGTTTCCCTGTATTTTGTGAAATTTATAACCATCAGTTCCAACATCCACAAACTGTACTGACACAAAGCTACAATCGAGTGAACCATCTGACCAGCTGCCCAGGCACTTACAGTGGGGCTAACCCATAGGTCTGCCAGTTCAGGAAGGGCCTCACCGCGCGCCGTCATCAAGTGTGGTGGTAGGATGAGCTTGCGTTAAGACGGAGATGCATTCGCGTTCAGTTCCCGACCCTAGCACTCACTACCTCGCTCGCGACAAGTTATTTCGTCTTTCTTAACACCATCTGCAAAATGGAGGAAATAATACCTAGTTATGGGGTTACTGGGGGGACCGAAAATGTAATTAAAGTGTCTAAACAAGAGAGGCTAAATGGTCATCAGCGTTAACGTTGGGATTCTTCTCCTCTGTTCTTCTTTCGCTACACCTGTTCATGACTCACCAGAGTGTGCTCCTGGCCGGTCTGTAACCTGCTGACCTCTTACAAGGTGGCCTTG
Source organism: Propithecus coquereli (assembly GCF_000956105.1). NCBI lineage: Eukaryota > Metazoa > Chordata > Mammalia > Primates > Indriidae > Propithecus > Propithecus coquereli. The sequence continues at coordinate 18,975,315 of NW_012138302.1, forward strand.
GCTTTCATGCCCACCTTTGGCTCTCTACATTTGTCGTGCTTATCCCGCCATTCTCGGTCCCCTGGGGCTCTTCCCTGTGCATGTTGACTAGGCTCACCCCTGGGCCTCCAGCTCCCCTCACCCAGCACAGCCCCCATCCCCTGCCACCCAGCTGGCCCATTTGCCCCTCTTTGGATTTTTAGATTGTTTATGAATAAAACTCAGATGAAGAATTTTATGTTGCACAGTGTTTTCCTTTATATTTTTCATTGTTTTCTTAGGGTGGTTTCACCAGGGTCAAAAGGAATGATATTTTTATCACTCTTGATACATATAATGGGTGTGACCACTCTTTAAATTATTTTCCCAACTTAATAGGGAAAAAAAACTATTATATTTTATATTGTCTTTGATTATTGCCAATACTGCACATCTCTCCAGAGTTTGATTTCTTCTTTACAGAAAAGAAAAACTTGTCTAAAACCTGTAAGTAGTTCTAGCAGAATCCATTTCATTTTCTGTGTTTAGTATTCTCATGCATCTCAAATTGACTGAGGAGTAAAGAAAAATTAAATTAAATTAAAGTATTCTTATGGACCAATGTGTTTACCTTAGGCATATAATTTTTGCTTTTATATCTGCAAATTGACATACCAAAAGATAGTTTCGTCACTTCTTTTGAAGGAATTGATCCATTTCTGCCAGGCAGCCTCATAGGGTCATGGAACCTAAGGGTCGAAGGTGAACTTTGAGGTTCTCCACCCAGATCCCACTGTAAGCAAATGCCTCTCCAGACCATGCTTGAATACCTCCAGGTACGAGGAATTCATCTTCCTACCCAGGAGTCCATCCAATTATTGCCATCAGTAAAATGTTCTTCCGTTGAGCTAAAAACCTACTTCTTTCAGACTTTTTAAATTTAACTTTTTAATTGACAAATAATAATTGTACATATTCATGGGGTACACAGTGATGTTTCAATACTCATGTGTAGTTATAGATCAGAGTAATTAGCATATCCATCATCTCAAAGATTTATCATTTCTTTTTTTGGGAACATTCAATAACCTCCTTCTGGCTCAAAATCTCTCTCTAAAACCACACGGAATGCTTCCACTTGTACCCTTTGTTGAGTTAAAGGTGGCTATCATTTCTCCTCACCGACTAAGAAATAGGTCAAATTCTGTCCCATCGTTTCTCGTGTGAGGGAGGCTGCATGGGAAAATGGGGACCCTGGACTTAAACAGCACCGTGTTCAAGTCCTGATTCTCCCACTCAGTAGTATGTGACCCTGAACAAATTCTTAACCTCTCTCTCTTAGCTTCAATTTTCCTGTTTTAAAAACGGGAATAGTAATAGCTACCTCACAGGACTGTGTCAAGTGTTATGTAAGATAATGTGAATAAAGTACCTGGGCAGCCAATATCTCTCGGTTCCCTAATCCTAAGAACACCTGACCATCCTGACTGCTCCTCTATGGATGTGTCCCTAAAGAAGGGGCTCAGGACTGGACATGGTACTCTGGGATGAGTCTGATCAGCAGAATGTCACCCCTTACTCTCAGGCTTTGAATTAGCATCTTTAGCAATAGAATTATCTCATATTGAGCCAATAAGGTTCAATAAGTCAAGATTGAGAGTGTATGGTGGGGGGAACATCACCAAACACTCCCCTGTTCCCTTTTTTTGGCTAACACAATTCTTGTCTCTTTGGTTTACTCTGTTGTAAGTGAAAGAGCATCGATTTGGAGCCAGAGAGACTCACCCTAAATTCAAATCCTGCCTTCACTATTGATTAGATTAGAGGAAATTGGGCAAGTTCCTTGAAGTCTCCCAGCCCCAGTCACCTTGCCTATTATACAGTTGCTATGGTGATCGTACCGGCTTGCTGCTGTGCCTCGCCTGCGGTCCCCACTGGACCCCAATCCCAGCCTTTGGTAAACGTGGAGTCTTTTTCTTTTTCCCTCCCCTTTTTTATTCTGAAAGCTCTTTAGTCCCACTACCCCCCTCAATTGTGTGAATTTTTCAAATATATTTCTTAAATGAAATACAGGACTTTGCATTCATTCCTGTTCCATTTCATTTTATTGGTTTCAGCCCAACATTCCAGCTGGTTGAGATCTTCTCTTCCATTTGTGTTTAAAGTACAAAAGAAAATTTGAAGAAAGCCAAAGCCTAAAAAGAAAACCCAGCCACAACACCCAGAGCCAAGCCTAACTGCGTGTTCACTTCTGAGAGTCCCTTCCACCTGTCCGCGGGCAGCAAACACCTTTGTTCATGGCGGCTGGCCAGCGTTGGCCAGCCTCCTATGCGACACCTGCACCCGCCTTACCCGTTCCACGTCAGATGGCAAACATTTCCCTCTCTGCTGCCTGATTCTCATAGCTGTCATTTTAACACCTTTCCCAGTATTGGGCCACGAATAACTTCTTATCTCTTCGTGTATATTTTGTTGTCTCTAGTTTTTTACTATTAGAGATGCTGCTGCTATGATTGTTTATGATTGTTTTCCTTACATTAGCTTTCTTTCTTAGAGTAAATTCCCAGGAGTGAGCTAATTGTGTTAAAGGACAAGAACATTTTTTAGTCCTTTCCATGCATTGTTATATTGCTTTCCAAAAGGTCGTTAAGCCATACTTCAAGCAGTATAGACATGCATGTGCCAGTTTTCCACAACTTCATCAGTATTTGGAATTTTTATAGTTTGACAAATTAGCTTTCTATATAGATGTACTTTTTCAACTTCTTCCTCTGTGAATTGTCCATGCATACATTTGGGTATTTGAGGGATCCTTTTGGAATTTTATTCTATTATATATCCTTCCTCCAAGTTTTATCATACATAAATATGATCCTTTGTATCAAGGATCGATAATAACATTCAGTTCAGTAAAGAGCCATGTGGTCCTCCACTAGAGACCTCTCTTCTATTCTCTCTAATTAGTATTCACTGAGCTGGATTATTCTAGTAGTTAGGACTCCTCCACCTTGTCGTGGTCAGGGAAGGGCTCTGAGATGTGACATTTGCACTGACCCCTGAAGGATGTGAATGGCTGCGAGGTCGTTTGTCTCTCTGTGCATCCCTCCATCCATTCACCTTAAATGTGCTGAATATCTAGCCTGTGCCCAGCACTGTGCCAGGCACTGCTGGTCCAGTCAGACTAGGGAGTTATGCTGGAGGTGCAGCTGCAAGCCCGGTGCCCTTCCAACCACACTAGAATGTGCTCTTTCAGCCACAGTTGTGCTAGTTCCCAAGGATTTGGTCAGTTTACAGTTTCCATTCCATTACGTAATAGGAGAGAGAGATTGAGTATTCTAGCTTCACCACCATCTGTATCCAGAAGTTCCTCCATGAGTCATTATGGAATTTTTTTCAGTCATTCAACAAATACCTACTAGGTGTCAGTCACTGGTTTAAATGCCTGAGATGTATCAGCGAAAAAAACAAAGATCCTCTCTCATGGAGCTTACAATCTAGTGAGGGTAGAATGGAATGGGGAGGAAGATAATAAGTATAATAATTTTAAAAAACTGCAGAAGAAAGTGATAAATGCTGTGAAAAAAGGAAAAAGCAGATGAGGGCAAGGCAGATTGCTGGTGCAAGGGGGTTGTGTTATCTGTGGGCGCCCAGGGTGGGCTTCGCTGGGAGGTGAGATCTGAGCAAAGACCAGAAGGAGGTGGGGGTGGCCAGCGTGGCACGGGAGCCCTACCCAGGACCCCGGCCGCGGGAACCGGAAGTGTGTAAGGAGCACGGGAGGCATGGGGTGTTAGATATGTCCTGTCTACCTGCTGCCTCGGTTTTACTTCAAGATGGAGGGGAGAAGGAAGTGGAGAGAAGGAGGAAGGGAGAGTTAATTTTAACTGATACTTTAAAACACTTTAGGTAACAACAACCAAGACTGTATTATGCCATAGAAGAAGCATTTTCATGAGGAAAATTAAACAGGAAGCTTCAAAAAAATTCGGCACTCGAAGGTGTGCCGATGGTCCTGCCTATACCCTCCCCCAGTCCCTACAGAGGCCCCTGAGGGGAAGGTCTACCGAGTCCTGGCTGTGGACAGATTAGATGTGGGGCTCTGAGTCAGGGTGTCCTGGGTTTGAATCCAGCCTCCGTCTCTTCCCAGGTGAGTCACACTCTTCCTGAAGCCTCCATTTCCTCATCAGAAAAATGGGAGGATATCAGGCAGCCGAAATAGCTCAGTTGGGAGGGCGTTAGACTGAAGAAAAATGAGGACAGTAATTCTCAGCCTGCATTTGTTGGAAGAACAAAATGAAGCAGCACACAAGAAAGCTCCTGGCACAAACGCTGGCTCCCTGCCAGACTGCCTTCCTTGCACTGACCTGTCGCTTCACCAGATGACGGTATCTGGGAAGTTGACCCTGGACATACCGACTAGCTCTGCAGCCTTGGCCTGGGTTCCCTCTTGCGTGGTGCAGCAGCAATGACACCTCATCTGAGTGTTTGCTCTGAGGATTCACGAAATCCATGGTGCAAAGTGTGTCAGGAGCATGGCCTGAAAAGGTCCTGGCCAGATCCATGTCCTATTGCCGGTGCGGTACCTCAGGTCTCTGGTAGGGTACACCTGTCCTCACCCCCACAGGTGCAGCCCAACACTTTGCGTATTAAAATATAAAGAACCAGCTTTATCTAGTGAGGGGAGATCTACTCTATAGAGTATTGGTGCTCATTCTATCTCTTCCAACTGAGCTGCTGACTCCAGGCATTTCTGGAAAGACAGCAAGAAGGGTGCTCCCAGCATGGGTAGCCTGGGTGATCAGTAAATGCTTGTTGAATGAATGAATGAATGAGTGGCTATATCATTATCATGTTGACTAATAACATAGAAGACTTTACACCTATTATTGCATGTGATTCCTCATAGCAATTCTGTTATGTGTCTTTATTTTGAAGATAAGGAAACTGAGGCTGGAGAGAGGGATAATGTGAATTTCCTGAGTCACAGGGTCATTGGATGAAACTTAAGCCCATGTGCCCCAAGGCAAAATCCAGTGCTCTTTTCTCTCTGAACCAGTGGCTCTAAAATTTCAGCCAACATCAGAATCTCCTGGGGGGCTTGTTAAAACACAAATCGCAGCCACACCCCAGAGCTTCTGATTCAGCTAGTCTAGTGTGAGGCTCACAAATTTACATTTCTAACAATTTCCCGGGTGATCCTGATGCTGCTAGTCTGGGGCCCACACTTTGAAAACCACTGTTCTAACCAATCTACTTTTTCATACTGTAGTCATGACACATGGCATATAATTACATCTTGGGGAATTCAAATGAACAGACCATGACCAGAAGAAGCTGTGGGTAGAAGGGCAGAAAGCAGGACAGAGTGCTTGAGCCTAGAAGCCAGGTCTGCCGCCACTTTGGGGCTCACTCTCCCATGTAGAGTGGGATGGCCATGCTGACTCTCCTTGCCTCCCAAGGATGGAGGTAGATTGGATGAGATCATGGAAGAAGGGCTATTTCAAGTAAGCTTTAAAACCCCAGGAATCAATAGGGTGAATCATTCCTATTTCTGTCATTTTCTGGCTCATATCCAGGTTCCCAGACCCCCCCCCCCGACCAACACCAACACCCACCCATACCAAGTAAGCTTTAAAACCCCAGGAATCAATAGGGTGAATCATTCCTATTTCTGTCATTTTCTGGCTCATATCCAGGTTCCCAGACCCCCCCCCCAACCAATACACCAACACCCACCCATACCAAATAAACAAAAAGTGACCAGAATTCCTGGCGAGTACCTATACTGGCTTGTCAATTTTCTCTCTCTGTTCCTGCTATCTGAATAATTTCTTTCATTTCTTCTTTTCTAAATTATCTGAATAATTCATAAATTGCATCATAATTACATTCACCATCCACTTTAGCCTCTTGGCTTCTCTTTTATTCACTGCTATATTCCCAGCCCCTAGTATATAGTATACGCTCATTTAAAAATTACTGAATGAATAAATGACAAAAGTCAAAGACCCATTAGGAGGCTGTGGCCCCACTCCAGAACTGGATTAGAGCAAAGGACCCCAGGATGGAAGAGAGGAATGAAGCAAAGACAAACTCTGGGGTCATGGCAGCTCAATCCCAGTGCTGGGAATACAGCTCTGTCCCCGGTGAGCTCAACCGGCCCAGCCCTGGGCCTCTGCCCAGAGTCAGGCCACAGGGGTTCCTGATCAGGCCAGTGGCTTTATGGGAGAAGGGAGGTCATAAGTGTCGAGGGCCTGAGTCATTCCTATACATATGGTTCTGTGAGAAGAATGTAGACAAGGGACCCTCCTCCCACCCTGGAATAGGCACCTGAAATTTGCCCAGAAACCCTTAGTGATCCCAGATTGCCAATAATCGCACTGGACCCCCGGCCTTGTTGTAGCAGCCATCAGAGAAGCCACACGGGGAACAAATGCCAAGGTAGCTTTCCCTGCATCATTGTCCTTGGTTTCCTGCCATTAATTCCTCAGCAAATCTCATTCATGGCCACTTGCAGCTATATCCAGAACTTGGCAGAAATGGGATTTCCGTGTTGGGATCATTTCTGGAGACTTCAGGGTCTGAATTGCAGCCATCCCAGGGGCTGTGGGGGTCTGTTTGCCCTACACCCCAGTCTCACCCTCACATACACCTAACCCTACTTCCACCCTTGGGAAAATAGCGACTTGGTTAAAATGGTTTTCTGAATCAACAATATGTCAGCATAGTTATAAATTCCCTTGCACCATCCAAGGACACCCCACCCCTTGCCCCGTCCCAGCCACAGACAGCACGGGATGGGAAGGAGCACCCTCAAGCTTTAAACATCACCCAGTCTTCCACGGCCCTCCCCCAGGGCTCCTTCGATCCTTCTACCTTCGGCTCCTTGGTCCTGCTCAGTCTGAGGCCCTAGCTCATTCTCGTCCCTCTTCTGGGTCATTAAGTGGGGAAGAAAACCTATCTTCCCCGGGCTTGAAGACTCAGCTCGAACATAATTTTCTCTAAGAGCCTGTTTCCATCTCTTCCTGAAAGGATTCCCTCCCTTCCATAGTTTCCCAAATTTTCCTCCACCCCTCACTCCTAACCCCAAACTTCCCTGTATCTTAACACTCAGAGCATTGTATTATAATGTCTATTTGGCTGTCTCTTTCCCCCAGCTGTCAGCGAACTGGGGGCAGAACTGTATTAATTCATCTCTACACATGTTTGCTGAGCTGCAACTATGTGCTAGGTGTAGGAGATATAGATATAGATATATTGTTAAAATACCTAATATTTATTGAGAACTTACTATTTGCTAGCCACCGTTCACTCTTTTAATTCTCGTGCAACCCTGCGAAGCAGATACTATGACCATCTGCATTTCACACATGAGGACACTGACTTAATAAGGTTGAGTAACTTGCTCAAGATGTCACCACCGTGACCTGAGAAGGCAGGACTGGAGTCTGAGTCTGTGTGACTCCAGTGCCTGGTGTCTTAACAGCTGTGCTAAGATGCCACATAGGATCTTTCGGCGTTGACACAAGCTGTTTCTTCCATCTGGACCTTGGACCTTCAGCTGCCTCCTCCGCTTCATGGCCCACTTCTCCTCCTCCCGGGAGGTCTTCACTGCTCCATCCCCAGCCTGCGTGGGAACCCCTGCCCCGACTCCATAGCACCCTCTGGTGCCCTCAGCTAGAGTCTCATCAAGCTGTATTGTCATTGTTTTTCTTTCTTTCTCACTGGACTGTAAGCCCTTCAAGGTGAGGATCACCAGTGTCCATCTCTGAGGCCCTGGGCCCAACACAGGGCCTCGTGCAGATGAGCTGGACCTCTCCCTAGAAGCCTGGCCCCTGGTGGCCAGAGGCTACGGGAAATCAGAGACCAAAGCAGTTCTTTTAAAAGCCCTGAGGGATCAAGAAAGCCCTTCGGGAGGGGGTCACGAGACCTTCCTGGTCTTGTGCTCACAGGTTGAAGTTTCATAGGCCATTGGCAGGTCAAGAAAGAAGAAAAGGATTTGGCTGTGGTTAAGTGTGAGGACTCTGACCTCTCACTGCCAGGATGTGACTCTGGGCTCCACCACTTACGAGCTCTGTGACCTCAGACAAGTTACTTATTTGGTTTGGGACTCAGTTGCCTCTTCATAAAATGGAGGTCTTGTTCGAGACCAGCCCAGGCAATGTAGTGAGACCCTGTCTCTACAAAAAATTTTAAAAATTAGTTGAGTGTGTTGGCATGCACCTTGTAGTCTCAGCTATTAGGGAGGCTGAGGCAGGAGGATCTCCTGAGCCCAGGAGTTGAAAGTTGCAGTGAGCTGTGACGGTGCCGCTGCACTGCAGCCTGGCTGATACAGTGAGACCCTGTCTCTGGAAGGAAAAAAAATGGAGGTTTCCGGTTCCTGTGAGCTTTGAGTTAAAATCTATAAAGCACTCAGAACTGTACCTAACACACGGAAAGCACTATGTAAATGCTTACTATTATTGTGAGCCAGGGGCAGGAGGAAGAAGAGGGTAGGATGTGTTCAGATGTTTCAAGGAGTGCAGGTGAGGTTGAAACTGGGGTTGAGGCTAGAGAGGTAGGCAGGGGTTGGATCACGGGGGGCCTTGCTTCTAGGCTGAGGTGTTAGACTCTAAAGACCATGGGCAGCACTGGAGGGGGTGCTTTGTGCCTAAGAAAGACCATGCTGGCATCAGTGTGTTGGGGGGGGTTCTGGAAGAAGAGAGAGGGGTAGAGGCTATTGGAATAACTGAGGTGAGATGTGATGAGGGGCAGGTGCCCACTCTCCTTCCTTCTTGAGTGTTGGTGCTGCCAGGTGGGAACCAGTGAACACCACAAGGCCATGGTCCAGGTGGGTGTGCCCAGAGCAGCGGTGTCGAGGGCAGCGCCACCTTCCTGCAGCTCCTGTGCAGGCCTTTGCAGGGACTCGGCCCACAGAGGTTTGTCAGGCACAGCATCGCCTTTGTGTCCAGAGCGGAGATGAAACATGTCAGGGGAGGGGGGTGCTTTGCAGGCCGTACGTGTCTCTGTGTCACGTCTTTCTTAGCCGCTTCCTGGACACCATGGAAATAGCATGGGCTGTGGAGTAACAGAGTGTGGGTTTGGACCTGTCCTCCACTGCTTCTCAGTAGCGTGACCTTGGCCAAGTCACACAGTCTTCTGGGTCCTGAGATTTCTCAGCGACAAGGAGCTGACCGATCATCTTCAGTAGCAAGAATAACAGTGTCAACATTTCAGGGCTGTTGCATACGGTGCTGAGCACACGGCAGGCACGTAGTTGGTGCTCCCTAACAGGTGCTGCCCACCCTCAGAGTGACAGAAGCAGGGAGCACGGGCACTTAGTCAGGAGTGTCACCCTCCACCTGTGCAGGACTTTGGGCTGGTCACTTCCTTTCCGTGAGCCTCAGCTATAGAGGCTCTGTTATAATACTTGTGTCTCTGTCCACTGACCTCCACAAGTGGATGTGGCCCTGCCAGCATCGCCATGGCCGGGGCAGGGTTACAAACCACAGAGAACCCCAGCGGGGAGGTGGATTCTTGCAGTCCTCCTGCCCCTGCCACCACACCTCCCTCCCGTCAGGGAGCAGATTCCAGCCTCTGATATGTTCTTTTCCAAAACTAGTGGGAAGCACCTGGCCCTGGACGTGAAATATGACAGCCTCTAGTGAGAGGCCATCATTGCTGATGGAAGAAAAGGGCCTGGATTTCTTTTTTCCAGTGGGTCTTTAAATTATTTTCATTTTGCTGATTTGTGCACTTTTCTGAGCTAAGGAGCTCCAGGGGATGGTTGTAGGCCATTTAAGCAGAAAGCCCCATTGGCTTCGATATCTTGGAGAGGAAGGGATTTAACACTGTGTAGCCTCGCCTGTTGCTGTCCTCACAGGGCCCAGGAGGACAGGCGGGGCTTTGTAGGATGGGGCTGCCCTTCAGGGAGCCTGGTCCAAGGCCAAGTAAACCCTACTGAGATTTCCAGTGTTAGCCAATCAAAAGCACAGGTCCAGATTTGGAGGTGGGTTGGGCTCCCCTAGGTTTTAAATGATGCCTATAAGATGACTTGTTTTCTTTTTTTCTCTTTTTCTTTCATGCTCTCATTCTTTTTAAGTGAGAAGAACAGCCAACAAGGTTGTGCCAATGCCTTCCCCACACCCTTTCCCCGGCCCAGACCCAGGAAATCATTCAGTTAGCTTTGTTGAGCTCTTCCTGTGTGTCAAAATCCACAGTGAGCCTTCATGTATTTCATCATCACAACAAGAATATCTGGGGGTTGGCATTATTGCCTTTATTTCTCCTGATGAAAATGCTGCAGCCCAGAGAGGTTAGATTTTTTTCCCCAGGGTCACACAGCTAATAAGTGAGAGGGTCAAGATTCAAATCCATGTCCTTCTGAGATCAAGCCCACTGTTTTTTTCATCACAGCCCCAGAGCCTCTAGTGATCGGCACTGACTGAGAGCCAGCTGGGGGCCAGGCCCTGCACTATGTGACAAAGTCAGAGAAGTGTTTCTCTTCCCCTGGTTGGATTCAAGCCATTTTAAGGTTCACCTTGAATCCTCCTTCCCCTATAAAGCAAAGAGTGGAAGCCAATATCCCAAAACAGGATAATTGTGCACATACACACACTGACTTTCGTCACAGAAATATTAATACCATATAGCAGAAATGAACTAGAGTTTTATGTATCAGCATAAATAAATCTCAAAATCATAATGTATAGTTTTAAAAAAGCAAGCGGCAGAGTGAAACTTAGAGTTTTTGGCTATGTGTGTAAAATTGTAAAGCATGCAAAACATACCACAGGTTGTTTATGGACATACACATGTGCAGTATAAAATCCTGGGCAGGAAGGATACATGCCAAAATGGGGATAGTCCTTATCAGGGATGGCATGGGGGAAAGTGCACAAGAGGCTTCTGTAATGTTTTAACTATTTAAAACAAATAAACAAAAAGAGATCAGAAGGAAAAAAGGCTGAAAGCAAAAACGTTCTGATTTGTCGTGCCTGGGAATGTACCGAGTGCGTGGGGTCGACAGCAGCGCACTGCACCCACCTGCGCACGTACCTGCCACCCTTCTGCGTGGCTGAAACACCGGCCTGGCCTGAAGCTCACAGCCGGGTGGGGGCACTGTTAACTCCCCCTCGCAGGCTCTTGAGAGGATTAAATCAGGGCTCAGTCGAAGGCACTGTTTAAATATCGTAGGAATGTGAACTGATGCTACATACTTCCGTGTTCTTTTCTCGTCTCTCTTCCTGACTAGACTGTGACTTCCTTGAGGGCAGGGACAGTTCCAAATTCATCCCTTGACCCCAGCCCCAGCTCAGGAAATGCTGGCCGTGCGTCAGAACCCCAGAGCTAACCAGAGTTGCCATTAGCACCTTCTCCCTAACCCTTCCACTGCCCATTGCCTGCCCCATGGCCTTGCTCCGGAGGACTGTCTGGGTCGAAGAGAAGAAGCTTATGCCAGGTCCCACCGCCTGTGCACACATAAAATTGGTTGCTCAGTACAGTATCCGCTACTTAGGAGAGAAAGGTGGAGAAGGAGCCAATTCCTTGGGCACCGTTGTGGGTACAATGAACAACATAGTAATAAGATTCCGTCCCTCCCAGGCTCTCACCTCCGGCTCCTAGGCAAGCACTGCTCTCAGAGCTGAGTATTCTCACCTGGATGGGTGGGGCTGGGGCAAATGCAATGCGAGTGACCTAACTGGTCAATGACTTCCCTGAATGGAGTCCCTACGACACCACTCCTTGATCCTTCTATTGCCCTGTGAGGTGGCTGTCATCACTCCCATTATGAAGATGAGGATGCTGAGGTTAGTGGGGTGATAATGGGCAGAGCCAGGATTCAGACCCAAGGCTGCTGGATTCCCAAACTCCATGGACTGGGAAGGCAGAGCTACCCCCACCCCACCCCACCCCACCCCCACCCCAAGAAATCATGTGTGGCAACAAGATGCATTTCCCTCCTCATCATCCAGTCGATGCAGGGACTGAAGTGGGATAATCATGTTTCAGAGCCGACCAGAGCGGCTGCCACTCGGCGCTTGCTTTGTATTTTGAATACGTAGTCTCTAATTAGACTTTGCCTTAATTGCAAGATTTCCATATGCCCCGTGACTGCCATACTCTCTATCTGGGGAAGAGCACGTCCATCAAGTGAGAAGCAGATTGTGGCCGTTGCCTTGGCCCCGTCATCCCGTTGCCTTGCTCCGCTGCAGTTCCTCTGGGGACGTAGCTCAGCCTTCCCCTGTGAAAGTGCTCTGGGGCCCACATTTTAATCAAAAGTGTACCTGCCTCTAGGAGAACGAGTAGGGGCACAGCTCAAAAGTGATTAAATTTAATAACCAAAAGACCAGAAAAAGTCTGCTTTGCAATGCATAATTTCACCAGATATTTATTTATTTCATCATGTGGCCACATTCTATATGCTATATTTATTAAAAATGCCATTTATTTTAACAGCAGCAATAAGGGAAACACACACCTTTTTTTTTCTCCTCCCCACTGTGTTAAAGGCATTTGTGGTTATTAAATTACTCTTGAGTAGAGGAATGCCTGTCTCCGAATTCACTCTAAAGTATTTCAATAAAATGATCTCAAATGTTTACTCACTCAGCAAACACTCACCTGAAGCCCTTCTGGGCCAGGCGCCGCACTCGCACCAGGATAAGGAGGCAGAGCACACAGAGTCGGCCCCTGCTTCCCGGGAGCTCACGGGGCCGGGGAGGTGACCGATGCCTCCTAAGGCACAGCACAGGGCCTGGCATCCCGGGATTAGTCAGGCAGCTTTTTGTTCAAGAAATGAATGAATGAATGAGAGGATTGGTGGAGACAGAAAAATTACAGCTCCTCAGTGTTATGGGGCTGGGTTGAAACCATGTGGGGGACCACAGGGGCATCAGAAAGGACTAGCTGGTTCTCTTTGAGTGTCCCCAAGGAGGAGGTGACTGCTGAGCTGATTCTCAGGGGGGCACTGGGCCCAAGGAGGACCAGGGGGCACTCCAGGCAGCGGAGATGGTGAGGGGTAAGGTCTGTGGTCGTGAAGTCCGCTCCCGCAGCAGTCCACAGGTTGTCCGCACTTCCTTCAGCGCTCTGCTCTCATCTCCCTCATCAGAAAGGCCCTCCTTGACCACCCTGTCTGAAACACACCCCTACCCCTGCCCCAGGGCACTCACTAGTCTTCTTCCTCTGCTTTCTTTCCTCCCCATCCTGATGTGTTTATTTGAATATTATTTTATCTCCCGTCTTCAGCTAAAATGTAAGTTCTGTAGAGCATTGGCTGGAAGAGTGTCTAGGGCACCACAGCAGCTCAAAAGCTGAATCAGTGAATGATTGGGCACCTGAAAAAGCTCTGCGTTCCTTCAGCACAGCCAGAGATTCAGTATAGGGTCCGGAGTGTGGGCCCAAGTGGAGTGGGCTGAGAGACGGGGCACAGGCGTGGCACGGGGCATGGGGTGTGCAGGCCTCATGGGGCCGGCTAAGGAACTGGACTTTGCTTTGAAGTGGCAACAGGGAGTCAGTGACGGGTGTTGAGCGGGGGAGTGACATGGTCAGATTGGTGTCTCAGAGGACCGCTTCGGTGGAATCATAGTTGATGAACAGGGAGGGGAGAGATTGGAGTTAGGAAGAACATGTAGGAGGCTAGTTTAATGTCCTGGCAAGAAACGTGGAAGGCTGGAGCTAAGGCAGGGTTGAGGGGATGAAGGGGCTGGTGGGGCAGATTGAAATAGAAAGATAGATTTGGGGTAAAACAAGCGTGGTTTGCTGATTAGAGATGGAGGATGAAAAGAGGAGGACTTAGTTGATGACTCCCCTGCTTCTTGCTTGGCTGAGCGGATGGGCAGTATGGGCAGTGATGTCATTGGCTGGGAGGGGACTAGGGATTTGTCATCCCTGGGGGCACTCTGGAGGGGCCACAGGGAAATACCTGTTCTGATGGGAACCACTGGCTGACCATGAGTTACGTTGTTTGAAAACAACTTCCAAATGCAGGTCTCATGATGCGGGGCCCCCACGAGCCTTAGAAATGCGGTTAGCAGTACTGTCTCTCAATAAAGTGAGACAGGTGATGCCTGTAGAGTGAGGGGCCCCGGGTCTGCTCGTCTCTACTGACTACTTACGCCAAGAGTCCGGCTTTAGCCTTCCTTCCCTTAAAGATAGTCTTACAGTAACGGGATGAGCATAAGACTGTAATTCAGAATAAGTGAGACCCACCTCCATTATAAACAAGCCTTGGGTAGGGGCTTTCGTCTCCCTAAGCCTCAGTTTCCTCAGCTGTAAAACGGAAGTAATAAGGATATCTGTCTCACAGCGTTACGCCGAGGATCCAGTTGTTGAAACAAGCTCATTAAACTGAAAAGGGCTCTTCCGTCACCCCAGGAAACATTGTCACAGAGAGAGAGGGAGTGGCGGGCAGGCCCCAGTGCTGGGACTAAGTGTCGCTGGGCGAGCAGAGGTGGAGCAACTCTACACCTAGTCCCTACTTCAGGGTCCTCCTCAAAGCCTTGAAATCAGTCATGCCGCAGCTGGTGCCATGGATTCCTCAAATGACCACTTGATCCAGGCTGTTCGGACCCTTCCAGGGAGGCCTGAGCTTCCTGCACACAGAGGACTGTCCTGCACGGGGCCCATGCGCTAGAACACCCTGCCTCGCAGCACTCGCTGTGCCCCTCGACCTGTGACCCCATCGGGCCCAGCCCCTGCTCCAGCCCTGGAGCTGCCCCAGCTTCCCCTCTGCTGACCCAACCCCACAGCACCCCACCACCCTTTCCACCATGAGTGAACCCCCAGCCTCAGCTGCTCTACGGAACATCCTTCCACGGACCTCCTGTCTGAGCGCTGGCTGTCCCCTGAGGATGGCTCTCCCCTCCCACTCTCCCTGTCTCTCTTCTGGGTCAGCTCCTGGGTCACGTCTCAGCTCAGGAAACTCCCCGAGTCCCAGGTGGGTCCAGGTGTGCCTTCTGTGGGCTGCCATCAGTCAGGGCACTGCTCACTTTGGTGAATGCGATTTGTTCCCGTGTCCGACCAGGACTCCTCAAGGACAGGGACTGTGTCTTGCTCACCACGAATCCCGTGCCTAGCACAGAGCCTGGCGCTGTGTGGGCATCAGTCGAGAGTACCGAGCAGCCGTCTCTGGTGGAGAGTGGATGCCCAGCTGCCTTCCTCCGGAGAAATGGGTCACTGCACTCCTGGAAGTGGAGAGCAGTTCTCAGATGGGGCCTGGGAGACGGGGCAGGACTGTCTTCCCTCCTGGGTTTCCTGAGTGGCCGCCATCTCCCTTGTGGCTGCCGTCTTGGTGTCTTTCATGTGCACTCCTCTTTTAACCCCATTCACGGGGGCCACAGCCATGTAATTGGATTGAGCAGACACTGACAAGGTCAATTTGACAATTTCATTAATCTTTTATTAAACACAAGCCCTGAGCTCCAGCCAGGCTCGTCTGTGCACCGTCCCCGGAACGTGCCTGGCATATTCCTGTCTCACATGCCTCCACCAGGCCAGGCGTGACTGTCTAGTGATGCCAACAGCTACTGGGTGCTTCCCGGGTGCTAGGCCTGCTGCTGAGCAGGTGCCTTAACCTCCCTGACCACACCATGGGGGTAAAGGAACCGATATATGTAAAAACATAGAACAGTGTCTGGCCTCTGTTTAGTGCTCTATATTATTATCACTATTATTGTTATTATTATTATTATTAACTCACAAGAACCCCAAGAGGTAGAGATAAAGACCTCATTTTGCTAAGGAGAAAACTGAGCAGAGAGGGAAAATGATACGCTCAGGGTCCTACCCACGGGGACAAAGAGAGCAAACAGCGGGACTAGCAGGTTAGAAAAGGGCCAGGTCCTGAGGAGCCTGTCTCCCTGCCTCCCAGAGTGGTTTGAGAATGGGAGGGAAGGGTGGATGTGAGTGACTAGCACAGTGCCTGGCACACAGTACCCCCTCAGCGCAGGTCTGTGGAATGAAGGGAGAAGGAATATGTGTGGGAAGCTTGTGCAAGCCGAAGCTTGCTTTAGAATCTCAGGGAAGGGCATGGACATCTTCCTGGGGCAGATGGGGGACTGTGAGTTGGACTGGAGCTTTTAGCTTCAGGGAGAAATGAGGAGACAGAAGAGTGTCACAGAGCAGCATAGAAGGGGCCAGAGTGAGTGTGACAGCAGGAGAGGGAGGTGGGCCAGGAAGAGAAGGCTGGAGTACAAGGTGGGGGCCTCATCTTTGAGAGCCTTGAGGAGCCATGGAGAGGTTTCCAGCAAGAAGCATATAATGCAACGTGCGTTTTAGAAAGTTCATTCTGGCTACAGTGTGGAGGACTGCAGCAGGACAGGCTGGAGGCAAGATGGTTGTTAGGAGGCTGCTTCAGGGATTCAGGCAAGAGGAGCTAAGGGCTCTCGAGAGTCTGGAAGGGGACAGTAGGAAGGGGTGAGAGGGGGATGCCAGGGACAGAGGTGCTGTATGATTCTGGACTACGGTGCAGCTTGCTGTGAGAGTGGGTGAGCTGGGGAGAGGGTTCTATACCAGGTCCAGGCAGGTAACATTGTGAGGATCCAGCCCCTGGGGTGGGCAGCAATTGCTGGGATAAGCCCATCTCTGTGCTGTCTGGGCCTGTTAATTAGTGGGGACAGACAGGGTGTCAAATGAGACCTTTGTGACACAGCCATGCCTGGTGACTGCCTCCCTGACTATAAGCAGACAAGTTGCCTTCAGTGCCAAAGGTTAATGGCTTCCCTGGTAAGGCAAGAGATGCTGGGACCCACAGACTCACACATATGGTCGAGAGCCAGGCTCACCTCCAACACGTAGCATTTTCCAGCATCTCTGAACCTTAGGGTTCTCCTCCTTTGCTGGTCCCTGCTCCCCCACTAACCCCCAAGGGCACAGCCCAGCCTTTTGCATCCTCCAGTCAACAGACTCTGTCGATGCCGGCCATGGGCCAGGCCAGTGCTGGGCCCCAGAGGTGGATCACCCACGGTCAGGCCCCGGAGGATCTCCAGTCAGGGGTGAGTGGTAGGGGCAGACAGACAGACAAGGACACACAGTGCCAGGAGTGGAGCGTGTCCCAAAGAGGAGAGACGGAAGAATCAGGCAAGATGTTGTTCGTCAGGGACGTCTTCTCAGAGGAGGTGATGTTTGAGCTGGATCGTAAAGGATGTGGGGAAGCTCCCATAGGTAGGCTGGTGGGTGGTGAACTTTGGACATTTCTTGAAGAACTGCCTTGTGTCCTAATACTGGTTTTATATCTGGTTATAAAATATGTAAGGGAGTGGGGAGAACCCACTGATACTCATTTTGGATCTTCCCAGGGCAGTGCCTGGAACACAGGTAATGCAGGAAAGCATGTTGGATGGGAAGCCTCCCGGGTTCCCTGCCCCCACACTGAAAGAGGGGAGGGGAGGAGGGGAGCAGGCGATGGAGAGAGAAGGAATGGAGATTCCCCAGGAGGGACCCTTAAACCCAATCTGACCAGTCTCTCCCCTGCTTGAAAACCTTCCACGGCTCCCTGCAGCCCTAGGACAGAGACCAGCTCTTAGCTTGGACTGGTATCTGCTCTGGCCTTTGTATCTGGTGGCATCTGATCACCTGCCAGCCTTCTCCCCCGTGATCTTCCTTCCCCCAAAACACACCAGCCACACTTCAGCTCCTGCATTTCCTTGGACAGCCCCAGACAATTCCCACCTTCAGGCCTTGTCTATGCTGCTTCCTTGGCCTGGAAAGTCTGTTTCGCTCAGTGAGCACATCCTGGATGGCACTGTCGACTGCAGTAAGAAGTCTTCCCAGGAGGACGTGGGAGCTCAGAGACCTGCACAGCCCCTGCCGTGCCTTAGGAACACCTCAGTGCGCCCCTCAGTGTCTATGAATGAGTCTCTGCATTTCTCCTCCCTCCAAGGCAGGGAAGTCACTTTTCTCTGTAGTTGGCATCTGTTGCTTCCAAGAGGCCGGGCAGTGAGGTGGGGCAGGTTCAGCCTCCCCAGTGAGATCGCCCCCGTTGGAGACGTGAATCCTCTCTTCACTGCCTGGGAGCTGTGCGACTTTGGCAGAGGCGTGTAATCTCTCTGTGCTCTGGTTGCTCATCTGTAAAGTGGGCCTGTGTACAACAGGACCTATCTCATGGGGTTGTTACAGGGATTATATCGGTTAATTATGCAAAGCTCTGGGAGATAGTAAGTGCTCACTGAAGGTTAGCTATTGCTATTCAATTTGAAAAGTAAAGTGCAATGCAAAAATATTTGGGGAAAAAAAGCCCAAAGTTGAAAAGGAATATCACTGCCACTCAAATAACTGTTAGATTAGTATATGTCTTTCCAGTTTTCTATTCAGTGTGTAGGTCTTTGTGTATCTGTTGTATACACACGCTTACAAAACACACACAAATATGACATCCTCTTTTGTAGCTTGCTTTTATCACTTAACAACATATATAAATGCTTTAGTAAAAAGGTAATATTTTTATCTGTTTTTGTAGCCACAAAGCTTAACTCAGAGCCTAGTCCAAGAGCGGGCATTTCATGGAGCTGGTGCAGGGTAAGGGGAGGAAACAGGGTGTCGTCCTTGCTTCTGCAAAAATTCATCCAAACCTGGAAAGGCTCCCCACTTCTGAGCTCCAAGCTTCAAGAGGAAAAGAAACACAAAACGGCATCGTGTTCCAGAAAGGGTGGTCAGGAAAGAGTGGGGATTGCGCTGAGGAGTGTTCAATGGACCGGGCAGACACAGGAGAGCTCTTTCACCTGGGAGAGCAAGTGAAGGACGAAGGCAGAGCTAGGACCTGACTGCGAAACCTCCAGTCTCTGCCAACCTCTGAGAAAGAAGCAGGCACCTCGTGGGGGTCCCAGAAGCTCACTCCAGGAATCACTCAGGATCAAAGAGGAAAACTGCAAGAGAGCCAGTTGAATTCTGGTCTTCACCTCTGTTTCCCAAATGGACTGAAGCCTCCTCAGATACAGAGAGTGTGTCTGATCAATGTGGGGTTCCCTGAGTCTGTCCAGAGCAGTGTCCAGCATGCACAAGCCCAAAGGTGCTGTGGCAGAAAGAACTTGAGTTTTGGGATTAAATAGACCCGAATTATTCCACCACTCACAATCCGTGTGATCTCGGGAGTGCTACTTAACATTTTGAACCTCACTTTTCTCACCTATAAAATGGGTATAACTTATCTCATAGGGCTGTTTTGACAGTTAAAGAATAAAGTTTGTGAACTGCCCAGTGCAATCCGTGGCACGCAGTGGGTATGCCAATGTGTGAGTTCTACTTCCCATTACCCAGGACAGTGGTGCCAGATCTGCAGACCGGTGCTGGAGTCAGGAGGGACAGCATAATTCTGAATTATGACACTCTGAGTGGTGGCAGAGAGGGAGGCTGACTTGGCAAAGGGCCACCGTCGTGCTCCCCAACACTGGATATTCGCAGGAGCAGCAGGGTGGGCACGGGAGCCGCTCCACCACCGTGGGCACGCAGCCCACCAGCTGGGCCCTAAGGACGTTTTGGTGCGACTGGCTGCTCAGAGTTTCGGGTTGGGATGGACCAGGCAGTCACAAGGGGCCTAAGAGCAGTCCTCAGGCTGGTGCCTTCCTGGCCCTGAAGTCAGGCCAGAGGTGCTGTTGCCCATCACAGAGGGAGCAGGTGCCATGCCTAGGTGGTCAGCTCTGCTTTTCCATCCAACAGAGCCCAGCAGAGAAGGGCTGACTTCTCTGTCCATCTGTTTCCCTTTGGCCATGGTATTGCCTGCCTTTCTGGCTTGGCTGCCTCGGGCCAGGGGCTTTCCAGGGGTATGTGAGTTAACAGCCCCTGGGAGGGTTGGGGAGGAAGCCCCAAGGGTGAAGATTCTGAGATGGGAGGCTTGCCAGGGCTCCCAGCCCATGCCCGCAACGTGCTCTTCCCTCTGGCTTCCTCCTTGGCTCCCCGTCCGTGTCCTGACGCCAGGCCAGAATCAGCTGTGGGGGCTCCAGCAGAGACGTCCACACAGCAGAAAACAACGGCTGTGGGATTCGGGATACCAAGTGTCATCGAGTGTCTCTCTGCTTTCCTTTCTCATTTTTCTCAAATGAAGTAAATAATTAGCCACCTGTCATCAGGAGGCTAAAGTAAAAATAATAATTCTGATAATAATGATATGTGTCCAGATATTTAGAGCTAACAAAATACTTCTACATTATTTGATGCAAGACTTTATAAAGATTATCTTGAAGCCCCACAGCATCCGCTGGGTAGATATTTTTATCCCTAGTGCACAGCTGAGGACAACAGCTCAGGGAGGGCCATCGCGTGTCTCAGGTCACACTACCGATCGGTGGCAGAATCAGGATTTGAGCCCAGGTCTCGCTGGCTGAAAACCCCATAATCTTCCCATCCCTCCCTGGAAAGGTGCTGCTTGATGAAAGCACAAAAGAAACGTGAAAAAGAAAGCCTGGCCCGGGCTCAACATCTGTCTCTCTCCTTCCAGCAGATTCTTTACGAAGTGTCTGTGTGTTTGATGATGGTGTGTCGGGATTACGGGGGTGGGGTACTGGCTAATAAGCAAAGGTGAGAAGTGATCTGTTCATTTGCTCATTCATTTAACACACATTGTCTCGAGCCCCTACCACGTGTCTTGCTCGGACTCTGTGTTGGACTCTGGTCTGTAACATGAACAGGAGTCGGCTTGTCCCTGAGTCACGCAAATCTCTTTGTTTCTATCACTTTGTTTATTGTAATGAGATTTCTCTGGTATTATATCCTCAGCAGCAAAAGAAAATGTCATCTCCTTCCTTCGCCATGTCATTTAGATGTGTTATTCTTGTAATGTGAAGGCTGCGCTTGTAGTAGACTTGACCTAGGGAGCCCTGTCTCACCAGAGAGGGGCCTCTCTCACCCCTAAGCTCATATGGCCCAGTGGCTTCACCTCCTTGCTTTGTTCCTCGATATATCCTGCCTTGTATCAAACTAATATGCTAGTGCGTATTAGATAGTATGTGTGGACAGACATGCATCTACTGGTGTATATACATCCCACATAATTGTGTGATAATGTGCGTCTAGCTATGTACATACAAGAATGTATTTTGTACCTGAGCATGTATGTTGGTTTTTAATGTTTCCTTCATCATATCTTTTTTTTTTTTTGGTTTGTATCCATACTGAGTTCTCTTTTAAAGTTGTCTATTTACTTACTCTGAAATGTCTGTCCATTTTTATGCCACTAATGTACTCATTGTATGGTCGTAGCTTCGTACTGTGTTTTAGTATCTAAGAAACTAAGCACCTCCCTCTTTTATCCTGGAACATCTTAATCTTGCCTGTTTTTTCTTCCAAACTGCAGAATGATTTTTTTCAGCATTAATTCTGAATAAAGTCTATACATAAGTCTGGGAAGAATTGACATCTTTATACTATTCAGTCTTCTTGTACAAAAATATGGCACATATTTCCAGTTATTCAAGTCTTCTCTGATGTTTCTCAGTCAAGTCGTATAGTTTTGTTCTCTAAAGTCCCACACAGTTCTCGTTAAAATTATTCCTTAAGCTTTTATTTTTTTGTTGTTACTATAACTGAAATATTTTTAAACTTTAGTTTCTATCTTAATTCTTGTTCATACTTAAGAAAGTTAGTAATTTATTTTATATTTATTTGTATAAAGCCAATGAATTAAACTCTTATTTAGGAGTTTTTTGAGTTGATGGTTTTAGAGTTTTCTAGTTAAATAATCATATAATTTGCAAACAAGGATTTTGTTTCTTTTCCAATATTTGTAATTCTTATTTATATTCCCTGCTGTACTAATAAATGACTAGGTCTTGTACAACACTTTTTAATAATAATGATATTTGTCTTGTTCCTAATTTTTAATGAGAATACCTCTGGCATTTCACCCTTTGGTATGAAATTGGTCCTTATTTTAAAATAGATAATCTTTTACATGTTGAGGAAGTACCTGACTTTTTTTTAAAAAAATCATCAATGAGTGTTTCATTTTGCCAAATGGTTATGACTTTTCTGATTAGATTCATTTACTTTCACTATTATACGTAATTAATCCATCTCTGAATTCCTGGTGTGAATCTTCTTGATCTTGCTAAATTTGATTTGCCAGTATTTTACTTAGGACTTTTGCTTCTATAAGCACAAGATAAATTTGTTTATAGCTATGATATTAATCTTGTGTTAACTTAAGAAAATATTTTGTGTAGCTTCTTATCTCTTTACATGCTTTAGAACAGATATATATTTTGAGAACTATCTAATCTCAAATATTTGAGAAAAAGTACCTATAAAATCATCCGAGCCAAGAGCCTTTTTAGTTGTTCATTTTTTCCCTATGGTTACTCAGGTATTTTTTTTTTAACTTCTAGAATCAATTTTAGAAACATCTAGAAGTTTATCCTTTTCAACTGGAGAGCCTTATCTCTTCTTGTTAAAAAAAATTCTCCATTTTTGTTATATTCCATTTCTTGATTTATATTTGTAACTTTTTCCTTAATTTTGTTTTCCAAAGATTTTTCATCCTTATTGATTTTGTCAAAAAATTAGGTCTATGATTTTTTCATCAAATCTACTGTTTTTTTGTTTTCTAATTTATTCATTTATATCTTCTTTCCTATTGCTTTCCATAGGTTCCTTCCTGGTTCTATTTCCAAATTATATAGTTGCAATCTTAATTATTTTTCTCAATCTATCCTATTTGGTTAAGAATGCATGTGTGTGTGAGAATTTCTCTCTTACCATAACTTTGGCAGAATTTTGCTAGTCCGATAAATTGTTTTCATGTTTTTATTATTTTCTAAATATTCTGTGATTGTATTTTTCTTTTTATTCTTTTGACATAATATTTTTGGAAAAGTGATTTTAATCTCCATACAGCCATTAAATGGAGCTGTTTCTATCATTGTTGAAACATTATTACTAATTTCTGGTTTTAGTAGTCACAATATAAGAATTAAAATTGTGTGTATTTTTATCATTTGGAATTTATCAAATTTTATCAAATTAGGTTATGTTTGTAGAGTAAAAATTATTATATGCCACTAACTCAATGTTATTATTTTATTCAAATCTTATTTTCCTTATTTATTTCTTCTTTAGGCATTTTTTATCTTTTTAATGTTGAATACATATAAAATGATATAGGTACCTATGTAAGTTGAAAAGCATAATCATATAATGAACACCAATGAACTCACCACCCAACCACAGAATTAGAACATTGCCAATAACTCACATTTATCAATGCCCTATCACTTTGCTTACTCTTGGAAGTAACCACCATCATCAATTTTATGTTAATCATTTCCTTGCTTTTTAAATACACTTTTTTAAAAAAAATCACCTATGTATGAATGTCTAAAACTAGAAACAACTTAATGGACTTTTTATCTTTGTCTATGTGTGCTATGTAGCCTTCTGCTACAATTTCTGTTGCTTTCTCCTTGAATTTCTAATACTTTTTGCTTTACATTTGAATATCATGTTAGGTGCAACAAGTTGATACTGTTCAATCTTCAGAGGGGATTTTGCCTTTTATCAAATTGACACAATCAGTCTCTTCTTGTTAAATGGTTTTTGTCTTGAATTCTGCTTTGTTATTAACATTATCAACTCTGCTTTCTCTTTAATTAAGTTTACCTGAAATATTTTGAAATTTTAATTTTAACCTTATTGTATAATTTTGCCTGAGATGCAGTAGATGTTAAGTTTTAAAAAGTTGTTCTCTGAGATTAGACTGGATTTAAATCTCAGTTCAGCTTTGTGTTAGCTGTTTGACCTGGGGCAAGTTACTTAGTTAGTCTCCTTATGCTGCAGCTGCCTGAGACACAGGGGTAATAATATTTCTGCCTCATATGGTTACTGGGAAAATTGGATGAGATAATACATGTGAAATGCTTAGTACAATGCAATACACATGGCAATATGCAATAAATGTTAACTGTTTTTATGAGATTGATCTTTTGTAAGTTGCACACAATTAGATGTTTGCATTTTAGCCTAAGAATTTTTATCCTCTAATAGGATAATTTATACCATTTACAATCATTTCATATCTAATCTGTTTGACCTAAATTGTGTCACCCAATTTTAGACTTTCTCTTTTTTATACTTTTTTGCTATTAACGTTTTCTCTATTTTTTTTGTAAAGTATGTTTTATTTGTTTATATTTTTTCCATTAATTTCAAAGTTAAAAATCCTCTTTTCAACTTAATTTCCTAATTTATACTTTAAAATGTGTGACATACAGTTATAGTCATGCACTGCATAGTGACATTTTGGTCAAAAACAGACTGCATATGTGACGTGGTCTCATAAGGTTATAATGGAGCTGACAGATTCCTATCACCTAGTGACTCATATGTTTGTGGTGACGCTGGTGTAAGCAAACCTACTGCACCACCAGTTGTATAAAAGTCTAGCACACACAGTTATGTACAGCACATCATGCTTGACAATGATAATAAATGACTATGTTACTGGTTTACGTATTTCCTATGCTACAGTTTTTATTATTATTTTAGAGTGTATTTCTACTTATTAAAAAAAGTAAAACAGCTTCAGGCAGGTCCTTTGGGAGGTATTGCAGAAGAAGGTATTATTATGACAGGAGATGACAGCTCCGTGCATGTTACTGCCAGTGGGACAAGAGGTGCAGGTGGAAGACAGTGAGTGACACTGATGCTCCTGACCCTGTGTAAGCCTAAGCTGATGTGCGTGTTTATGTCTTTGTTTTTAACATAAAAAGTTTAAAAAGCAAAAATAAATTTTAAAAACTTTAAAACTAGAAAAAATCTTATAGAATCA